>NC_143024.1:42530000-42767500 GCF_057628025.1 Oncorhynchus mykiss
CTCCCCATTCCTTCTCCCCCTTTCTACCCCCCCCTCTCTCTCTCTCCACAAGGAAAACGTATGAGTTTGAATTATTGATTTGTGACACATGCTCCACGCTGCTAGAAGTAATTATTTGTTCAGGTGAGTGTCAACATGGCGTGCTATGAAACAGATACCAGAGGCATTAAACAACACAATCGGACCTTAAAAGACGCCCTCCTCGCTAAAATAACACGCTCTCACGAGTCTCGGCACAAGACAAATGCTCCCGAAAATCGGACTTCACTAGTTTATGGCACACACATTTTTCATTCTCCAGCTAGGCAAAATTCTAGTGGTGGCCTAAAGATGAATTTGACCGGGTGGTATTCTATTGTTTTAACTAATGTGTGTGGCTTGTAGCTTAATTAGACAACTATGAATCTGGGACTGAGCACCCAACTCTGACCTGGAAGTATATAGGCCTATGTAATGCACCGTTGGCCTCTGTGGAGAAGAGCTCTTTCCCATCAACTGTGCTTCATGTCATCGCACAAAGACTGGCACTTCGGGCGGAGGAACAGAGGGAACGAGAGATACAAGGGAGAGATGGCTTGTGAGAAAGGGAAACTGGGTTTTAAGAGATGGGCGTGGAAGAAAGATGAGGAATAATGGAGAAGAGGAGTTAGAGGCATATAGCCAGGTAGGAGGTCAAGTCTGATCTAGCTTTTCATTTAGCCTACAGTATTCCTGTTGGCCCTGGCTAAGTGGTGGGAGACCCCTGTACAGGGCAACTCTACTCTCCCCACTGGCCCGTTGTGTGTGTGTGTGTGTGTGTGTGTGTGTGTGTGTGGACTGTAACAGAATTTCTCCAGTCCTCTGGGCCCTGGTGCAAAGCAGAGAATAAATGGTGGAGGTGGCAGGCCTGGACAGAAAAATCAATGCCTGCTTATACAGACATGACACGCCAGGAGCCCCAGCAATCTCTGTGTGTGTGTGTGCTCCTACTTCCTCCCTTCCCTACTTTACAGTCTTGGGTTTCTACCTTTTACCTCAGCTTTGGGACTAAATAACTCTCTCTTCTTTTTTTCCCTCCCTCCCTCCCTCCCTCCCTCCCTCCCTCCCTCCCTCCCTCCCTCCCTCCCTCCCTCCCTCCCTCCCTCCCTCGTAGGAAGTTTGAGTGTGATCTTTGCGACCGGTCGTTCAGTGAGAAGTGGGCTCTGAACAACCACATGAAGCTGCATACGGGGGACAAGCCCCATAAGTGTGCCTGGCCATCCTGCCACTACGCCTTCCTCACCCTGTCTGCCATGAAAGACCACTACAGGACACACACAGGTGAGATGCAACACCCCCCCACACACACATTGTCTACTGTACTGTACTGTACACACACACCAATATCAATACATGCAGTGAATGACTACATGTCCACACAGGTGAGACACACCTTCAGGATGCCTACCTACACTACATATATACTGAGAGTAAGAATCAGTCAGAAATGAACAAAGTGCCTGTTTGGTGTGGCCAGACTGTTTGCTTTAGGTGTCAATCTGTCAGTCAACCTACTCCTTGACTCCCTTTTAAAGTCAATGACTAAAGCGAGCAGAAGGCAGGACGGCAGGCACGGGGGGCTGGTCTCGGTATGACAGGCTGAGTGAGCGCCAGCAGGAGAACGGTCCATCCGTCACGCGGGCCTCTCGCAGTGGCAAGGCGCCACCGACATAATTAGACCTTTTTTATTTTCATTTGTTTCCCCGAGAACCGTCACTCGCCGTCAGCCGGGGCCCGACCGTCACTCTGCTCCAAGCGCCTAGGTGTCACTTGCTGCAACAGGGAGGGGTAGGGAGAGAGCGAGAGGGGTAGGGAGAGAGTGAGAGTGGTAGGGAGAGAGAGAGAGTGGTAGGGAGAGAGAGAGAGTGGTAGGGAGAGAGAGAGAGCGGTAGTGAGAGAGAGAGAGTGGTAGGGAGAGAGAGAGAGTGGTAGGGAGAGAGAGAGAGAGTGGTAGGGAGAGAGAGAGAGTGGTAGGGAGAGAGAGAGAGGGGTAGGGAGAGAGAGAGAGGGGTAGGGAGAGAGCGAGAGCGGTAGGGAGAGAGAGAGAGCGGTAGGGAGAGAGTAGGGAGAGAGAGAGAGCGGTAGGGAGAGAGAGAGAGTGGTAGGGAGAGAGAGAGAGTGGTAGGGAGCGAGAGAGAGCGGTAGGGAGAGAGCGGTAGGGAGAGAGCGAGAGCGGTAGGGAGAGAGCGAGAGCGGTAGGGAGAGAGCGAGAGCGGTAGGGAGAGAGAGAGAGATGGGTAGGGAGAGAGAGAGAGGGGTAGGGAGAGAGCGAGAGCGGTAGGGAGAGAGCGAGAGCGGTAGGGAGAGAGAGAGAGTGGTAGGGAGAGAGAGAGAGTGGTAGGGAGAGAGGGGTAGGGAGAGAGAGAGAGAGATAGGGAGAGAGAGAGCGGTAGGGAGAGAGAGAGGGAGGTAGGGAGAGAGAGGGGTAGGGAGAGAGAGGGGTAGGGAGAGAGGGAGGGAGAAAGAGAGAGTGAGGGAGAGAGAGAGGGAGAGAGAGAGAGAGGGGTAGGGAGAGAGGGAAGGAGAGGGGTGGGGAGAGAGAGAGAGGGGGATAGGGAGAAAGAGAGGGGGGTAGGGAGAGAGAGAGAGGGGCAGGGAGAGAGAGAGAGAGAGAGAGAGGGGTAGGGAGAAAGAGAGAGGGAGAGAGAGGGAGGGAGAGGGGTAGGGAGAGAGAGAGAGAGAAAGAGAGAGAGAGGGACGACTGAGGCCCTGATTAGTGACACCCAGAAAGCTAACTCAATTTACAGCTCCATGATGCAACACTTCTATTAATGGGCAGATGGGGATGGGGAACAGGGGGGTGACAGAGGCAGACATTGGCGTATCATTGCAATCCCATTCCAGCACACTGGCGGGTTGACGTACTCTAAAATATGATCGGCGTGTGTGATCTGTTTGAGCGTTGTAAATGGGCTCCTTCACAAGGGTCAGCTGCAATACTAATAAAATATGTAGGAAACTAAAAGTTGAGCCAATCATTCTCGGTGACATATAGCTGGAGATCTCTGTTACTTGTCTGGGGTGGGTTGTGTGTGTAGCAGGCGGGATGAGGACAGATCGGACCACTGGTGGGGGGTGTTCAGGAAAGTAGCGCGTGCCTGCGTTTGAGTGTGTGTCAGCATCGATGCCCAAGAGAATGTCGCGCAACAAGATAATGTAGCGCAACAATTTCAAGGTGGTAGCTGCACTTTTATGTTGTGCCGAACAGTGTTTGAGATATGCGACAGCACTAATCATGAAATGGAATTCTGTATTTTAAATAGTGTATGTTCTCAGTCCTGTTTGCATTTGAATATTTTCCGTTGTGATGAGAGACAATGAGTCTCTATAAAACACACGTGTGCTGCCACCATTTCTCTGACTGGGACTGTGACGTGAGCAGCCGTCTTGAGGGACTTCCTGCTTTTCCTCTGTGTGTGAACACCTCCCACTCCTGGGCCTGCAATCATGTCCCCAACTGGATTCATTGTTCTGGGGCTGATTTGTGTGTTTTCTATGTTAATCACTCTCCTCACACCCCCCAATGTCTGAGTTGAGGAGGAAGAGGAGGAGGAGGGGGTTAGGAGGAGGGGAGGTAGCGTCAGCCGCCAGGGTAATTTGTAACGGCTGATGAATGAGCGTCTCAAATAAATAAATAAATCAGACATGTCCCAACCCGCCCCAGCCTTTTCCCCAGCTCTTCCGCAGAGGGACCCGGCAGTGCCGTTTGCTGCGACAGGGCCACAATTGATTTCCTCATTGCCTCAGTTTGTCGCTTAATCTGGCGATATGCTGATAAATCTTCGCACTTTTGTCAATTAATTTCCCTGAGAAATGAGGCCCAAAAATGGCGAGCACATCAATACAGCGGGCGGATTCTGTGTCAAAAATTAAGCGGTAAAATTAATTGCCCTCCCAACCGCAACCCTGCTAAAACATAACTAATGAGGGAGGCAATTATAGCTGCATGCAGACTCCTCCAGGGTTATTTAAAACACAGCACCCAGACACACATATCAAATCAAATCAAATGTGATATGTCAAACGCTTCGTAAACAACAGGTGTAGGCTAAAAATGAAATGCTTACTTACGGGCATTTGCCAACAACAATGTAGAGAGCGAGAAAATAGAGAAATAAGTAATAACACTTCATAATAAAAGTCATAATAAATCCACCATGAGTAACGATAACTTGGCTGTATACACGGGGCATCAGTATCGGGTTGATGTGCAGGGGTCCGAGGTAATATGTACAGTACATGTAACTAGGAATAACGTGACTAGGCAACAGGATAGATAATAAACCGTAGCAGTGTATGTGATTCAAAACACACACACACACACACTCGCGCAGGTGCAAATAGAGGTGGTATATTTTGACTTCAAAGTACTTTTTTAGCAGGTCTTAGCAATAAGTGGATTTATTTTGTTAGGGGTAGAGGAAGTGCCAGACGAGTAAGAATAGTATTAATAGACCTGTTGAAAATGGCGCAAAGTTCTGTGAGAGATTTAACTGGCCACTGTGTGTGTGTGTGTGTGTGTGTGTGTCTGTGAGTGACTGGGTGTAATCTGGGTTGCGTTTTTACGACTGTGTGTTTGTCTGATCTGTGTGTCTCCGTGAGCGAGTTGTGTTTGTGTGTGTATGTGTACGGGCCCTGTGCTCAGTCTCACAGCCCGCTGGATCCCCTGGTGTTGACAGGGCCCCGTCACTGCCCGGTCCCCCACCCACGCCATCCTCCCCTCGGTCCTCAGAGTGCTCACCACCATCGAACGGCAGATGAAAAGCACACGTAATTTATCGCCAGCATTTCCACTAAAATAATAATTGTGGCGACTGGGCGCGGGAATCGATGGTTATGGATTTTGTCGTGGTGGGTTCTTGTAGCATGGGGGCATAATGAGTGATGGAAGGGCGACGCGTGGAATCGGGGGGTGATGGGGAGAAGGGAAAGAGGGGGCTATTTCTCTGATCGGAACTGAGGAGGAGGCAGACCTAACGCTCCCCTAACAGACTGCAAACGTTCCCCCTAACATTCCCCTAATGTTGCCCTGAAGGTTTCAATGCCGACAAGGAGAAAGAGAGGAAGAAGGGCAATTTAAAAGCCCAAAGATTTCAATCATTCCAGAATGAACAAATAGGAATCCTCTATAGCTAAGGGGAAAAGTACCTATTTAAGACTGGTGGTTTTCTCATCTTAAGTGGCACTGCGTTAGAACACTCCTCACAGTCGAGTGGGTTTAAATGGGTGTAATACGGGTAATACGAGGCTCCTCTCTCTCTGTGGATTCAATAAAAGCTGTTATCCGAAGTGAAAAACACTACTTTCCCTCTGCATGAAGTTGCCGCCTCGATGCATTATCAATGCACAGTGGAAGTTCAAACTTTGGGATTGAGACTAGCAGTTAAGTGACAGTGATAATGTGTGTGTGTGTGTGTGTGTGTGCTTGCGTGTGCATGGCTTCGCGCTAGCGTGCACGTGCAGCAAGTGTCCGTGTGTGTGTCTGTCTGCATGTGTGCATGCCTGTGTGTGTGCTACTGTACCCACATGAGAAATGTATATTTTGCGGACATTACTGTAGTATATACTACAGTGTTTTGTGTTGTTGTTGCGGATAATACTGCAGAATTTACTATAGTATTCTGCAGTATACCGCAACATTATATAGTAATTACTACACATGATCGAGGGCTACTACAGTGTGTAGTATAGCATTCTACAGTATATAGTTTACTACTGAACTCTATAGTAAGTACTGTAGTATTCTATAGTAAACTGTAGTATTTTTTTCGTGTGGGTAGCTACAGCATGTGCCTTCTGTCCTGCAGGCAGACAGGCCAGAGCTCTGCACACTAATCAGAGTTCTTCCCTGCTGAGTGGAGCTGGCGTAATTAACAATGGGCAACAACAGGCTGGCACTGAGACACAGCACCATACTAAGCCTCTGTTATATATATATATCGCTGTATTAACACCTGTAGGTCTAAGCTAAAAAAGATGATGTTATATCACATAGTAGTACGGTGCCCCTGGAGCAAATTAGGGTTAAGTGCCTTGCTCAAGGACACACCGACAGATTTTTTTAGTTTGACGGCTCGGGTATTTGAACCAGCAAACTTTTGGTTACTGGGCCCAACGCTCTAACCGCTAGGCTACCTGTCGCCTAACATAAGGAATTGTTTTAAGATGGTCATAAAATGTTAAATTTAGGATCCCTGTAGGTCTAAAAAAATATATATAAATATGTACAAAAATGATTTGCTAAAACATTGAATTTGGCATTTACTGCGAAAGCCCGTAAAAACACATTGAAAAACACATTCATTAGTACAGTCGTGGCAGAAGTTTTGAGAATGACACAAATATTAATTTTCACAAAGTTTGCTGCTTCAGTGTCTTTAGATATTTTTGTCAGATGTTACTATGGAATACTGAAGTATAATTACAAGCATTTCATAAGTGTCAAAGGCTTTTATTGACAATTACATGAAGTTGATGCAGAATACATATTTGCAGTATTGACCCTTCTTTTTCAAGACCTCTGCATTCTGCCCTGGCATGCTGTCAATTAACTTCTGGGCCACATCCTGACTGATGGCAGCCCATTCTTGCATAATCAATGGTTGGAGTTTGTCAGAATTTGTGGGTTTTTGTTTGTCCACCCGCCTCTTGAGGATTGACCATAAGTTCTCAATGGGATTAAGGTCTGGGGAGTTTCCTGGCCATGGACCCAAAATATCGATGTTTTGTTCCCCGAGCCACTTAGTTATCACTTTTGCCTTATGGCGAGGTGCTCCATCATGCTGGAAAAAGCATTATTTGTCACCAAACTGTTCCTGGATGGTTGGGAGAAGTTGCTTTCGGAGGATGTGAGTGAGACCACTCCCTAGGCTGAGAAGCAACCCCACACATGAATGGTCTCAGGTTGCTTTATTGTTGGCATGACACAGGACTGATGGTAGCGCTCACCTTGTCTTCTCCTGACAAGCTTTTTTTCAGATGCCCCAAACAATCGGAAAGGGGATTCATCAGAGAAAAGGACTTTACCCCAGTCCTCAGCAGTCCAATCCCTGTACCTTTTGCAGAATATGAGGTTTTTCCTGGAGAGTGGCTTCTTTGCTGCCCTTCTTGACACCAGGCCACCAGGCGTGCAGATGCACCCACAGCTGCCTGCTGCCATTCCTGAGCCAGCTCTGTACTGGTGGTGCCCCGATCCCGCAGCTGAATCAACTTTAGGAGACGGTCCTGGCATTTGCTGTACTTTCTTGGACGCCCTGAAGCCTTCTTCACAACAATTGATCCGCTCTCCTTGAAGTTCTTGATGATCCGATAAATGGTTGATTTAGGTGCAATCTTACTGGCAGCAATATCCTTGCCTGTGAAGCCCTTTTTGCGCAAAGCAATGATGACGGCACGTTTTTCCTTGCAGGTGACCATGATTGACAGAGGAAGAACAATGATTCCAAGCACCACCCTCCTTTTGAAGCTTCCAGTCTGTTATTCGAACTCAATCAGCCTGACAGAGTGATCTCCAGCCTTGTCCTTGTCAACACTCACACCTGTGTTAATGAGAGAATCACTGACATGATGTCAGCTAGTCCTTTTGTGGCAGGGCTGAAATGCAGTGGAAATGTTTTTTGGGGGATTCAGTTCATTTGCAATGCAAAGAGGGACTTTGCAATTAATTGCAATTCAACAACCAACACCTTCGAAAAGGAAAGTCTCCCCTTTCCATATCCGTAACATATTAGGTTCGGTCTGGACAGTCAGTTTTGTGAGAAGACCTCTTTGAAATGAGGACCAAACAACCAACACCGTTTTAAACATCTGTTATACTGGGTATGGACCATCACCTGGGTCCTGTTCAGTAGAGAGGAAACATTTTGAAGTAATAAAAGAGGATGTACATTCTGAACTGGACGAAACGTTTTGTTGTCTGTTGTGAAACGTTTTGTTGTCTGTTGCGAAGCGTGTCTGTGCTGAGAGAGAGAGAGAGAGAGATATCAGGCTGTTAATGACAGAGCCAGATGCAGGGAGAGAGGAGAGGCACACTGCGCAGTAAAAAACCCGCTGGAGTGATCAGCTCAGCCCCATCTGGAAGGCATCGGACAGAAATGAAGTTGTACAAAACCATCCCATTGATAATAAAGCTAATTTTTATGGCTCTGACAAGTATGTAATTATGTTCAGCGGTGCTTTTCAGATTTTATCACAGTCAATAAACCACACTGGCAATTTCTGTTCCTTTTGACATATTTACACGGATACATTTGATAGGAGGAATTAGTTAACTGTGAGAGCCTTGATGGATATGCACTAGTGATCTGTGACTTTTCCCTCCGCTTTCATCTGTTAATGAACACTCTCTCTCTGTGTTGATGATGTTGTCCCTACTCCTTCTTCCTCTGTTGACTCTGTAATGTCGTCCCCCCCCCACTCATTCCCGCCCCCTACAGGAGAAAAGTCCTTCCTGTGCGATCTCTGTGGTTTTGCGGGTGGCACGCGACACGCCCTCACCAAGCATCGCCGGCAACACACAGGTGAGCCACTCGACGCTAGAGCTGCACACATCCAGCATCTGACATACACACACAGACACACACACACACACACAGTCTGACATGTTGCTGTCAGTGATAGACATGTGTAGCAGTATGGATGACTGAATCTGAGATTTTTTAATTTAGGTTATCATTTCACCATGTCATTCTATTTCTTAGGAAAATTGCATTTTTCAGATATGCCGTCAATAACAAGTGCTTTTTGGAAATTGGGAAAGTGAAACAAATCCTGTTAACCGTTCGTCTGGCAGGCGCCCAAGGATCAAGCATCCCGTTATAAATATTCATTTAGATATTCATAATTTAGATTTCTTTTGCTGTCGCATTTTGACAGTCATTTGCATTTACCCAACACTCTTACTTTTTGTCCTCTCTTGTCCCCTGTTGTCAGGTTTCAATTCCAATAAATACATCTCGGCAATCTATTGTCGGACACACTGTCCAGACTACAGGTGGCATCAGTCAATGTCTCTTTTTCAGATCAGGCCTGGGTTCAAATAGGAGTTGAAGTCCTTTCAAATGCTTTAGATGACCGGGTCTCAACTGGTTTTGCCTCGGGACCCAAATTGAACCCAAGTTGTCTCAGTTGCGACCCAATATTCGCATCGCGGAAAATAATCGCATACAATATCTGTAAAACAATTTTTTTATGCTATGTTGTTAGTAAATGTAGCAAATATATGATAAGGGAACAACATTCCCCGTTCTTTCATCACAATTCTCCCATATTCCTGATGAAGAATGTTAATAAATTCACTGGTTTGAGACCACAAAATCAACCAAAGATTACGCTGCTAATGGCTCTATGTTGAAAATACTGTGATTGAAGAAGAACATTTCAGAGATTCAATTACAGCAACAAAGAAAATGGTTCATTATAAGTTCTACACACTTCCTACCTGGCTTAAGTCGTTTAAGTTCAGAGTGGACTTTTTTCCCCATAAAGAATATATATTTTTTTGTTGCTCAGACACCCGTGACCCGCTGACAATCGCTGCTTTAGGTGGCCTTGACTGAGCTTTCCTGACACAACTGAATTATTGGAATAGTCGCAAAATTGCGACTGCTCAAATGTATTTGAACGATTTCAACTACTTTCCCACTAGCACTGACTTTGCTAATAACGATTTTGTTTAGGGGCTATGATTGTGATATGTTGTTGTCTCATCTAGCCATGTTAAGATGCATGGACTAATGTAAGTCGCTCTGGGCAAGAGCGTCTGCTAAATGATTCATATGTTAAACGTAAATGCCTGTGTTAGACTGAGATTCCACTTGAGACGGACAGTGATTCTGCATTTCTCTCTGTCCGTCTTCCTGTCCTCCCTTCCCTCATCGTCCCTGTCTTTCTCTCTGTCTGTCCCCCCAGGAGAACGGCCCTTCAAGTGTCAGCTGTGCGGCTTCGCCTCCACCACCCAGTCCCACTTGACCCGCCACAAGCGCGTGCACACAGGGGAGAAGCCCTACCAATGCCCCTGGTGCGACTACAGGTACCGGCTCATTGGGCTCGCCCGCGCATGGATGGACAGATGACAGGGGTTGATGGGCAGGAGGACTGTGGGTTTAATCACACACGCACGCACACACACAGGTCGGATCTCCCACAGGCTTCATCATCTCATCACTCTGCCATCATCAGCAGGCTACAGCCACCAGCCGCTGGCAGGTCTCTGTCATTAAAACACCATCACAGACCATCAGTAATTACACAGGAAATTGTCGGTGAAATTGGGAAAACTTTTGGCAACGTTGCACTCCTCCATCTCGCTTTCTCTTCCTCCTCTTTGTCCTCTTCCTCCCCCTCTCAGGTGTGGTGGAAGTGTGAAAGGAAGGCTCCCGGCGTCGGTTTTAGAGGAACTAAAATGACATGGACAGGCTGTTTGTTGTGGTTGGCTCTATAAGGATATGCGAGGCTGTTGGGATTGGGAATGTATTATTCAGATACTAAAATAAAGGTGGGATGTTCCAATCTCGGTTAATATCTTTAGGAACATCAGAGGGAGAAATACCCTTAAACATTAACGGGACCACAATACCAATTGCCATTCTTTGTTCTTTAACATAGTTCAGAAACACTTTGGCCACAAGTTACTCTACCATGGTGAAGCTTGTCTTCTGTAGGAAGGCAATGGTTTAGCATGTGAGGTGTTATATCATATTTCACTTATTTATACGCATTTTGCACTCAATTCACATCCTGTTTATCAAGGGAAGGGTAGTAGTTGACGTTTAACCTTTCTGATCTCCCCATCCCGGATCCGGGATCGTGAATACAGACTCAAGCTCATTACCATAACGCAACGTTAACTATTCATGAAAATCGCAAATGAAATGAAATAAATATGCTAGCTCTCAAGCTTAGCCTTTTGTTAACAACACTGTCATCTCAGATTTTCAAAATATGCTTCTCAACCATTGCAAAACAAGCATTTGTGTAACAGTATTGATGGCTAACGTAGCATTTAGCATTAGCATTCAGCTGGCAACATTTACACAAAAAAACAGAAAAGCATTCAAATAAAATAATTTACCTTTGAAGAACTTCAGATGTTTTCAATGAGGAGACTCTCAGATAGCAAATGTTCAGTTTTTCCTGAAAGATTATTTGTTTAGGACAAATCGCTCCGTTTTCTGCGTCACGTTTAGCTATGAAAAAACCCCTGTATCCAGGATTGTGTAAATCTATCAGCAAGCTCATTAGCATAACACAACGTTAACTATTTATGAAAATCGCAAATTAAATGAAATAAATATGCCATCTCTCAAGCTTAGCCTTTTGTAAACAACACTGTCATCTCAGATTTTCAAAATATGCTTCTCAACCATAGGAAAACAATAATTTGTGTAAAAGTAGCTAGCTAGCGTTAGCATTTCGCGTTAGCATTTAGCGTTAGCATTAGCGTTAGCATCCAGCACGCAACATTAACAAAAACATAAAAGCCTTCAAATAAAATCATTTACCTTTGAAGAACTTCTGATGTTTTCAATGAGGATACTCTCAGTTAGATAGCAGATGCTCAGTTTTTCCAAAAAGATTCCTTGTGTATTAGAAATAGCTCCGTTTTATTCATCACATTTGGCTACCAAAAAAAATCCGAAAATTCAGTCCTCAAAACGCGAACTTTTTTCCAAATTAACTCCATAATATCGACTGAAAACATGGCAAACGTTGTTTAGAATCAATCATCAAGGTGTTTTTCACATATCTCTTCATTGATACATCGTTCTTGGACACATGCTTTCTCCCCTGAATCAAATGGTAAAGTAGAAGCAGCTGGCAATTGCGCACCGAATTCGACGCAGGACACCAGGCGGACACTTGGAAAATGTAGTCTCTTATGGTCAATCTTCCAATGATATGCCTACAAATACGTCACAATGCTGCTAAGACCTTGGGCGAACGACAGAAAGTGTAGGCTCATTCGTTGCGCAATCACAGCCATATAAGGAGAGAATGGAAAACAGAGCTTCAGAAATTCTGCTAATTCCTGGGTGATGCATCATCTTGGTTTCGCCTGTAGAATGAGTTCTGGGGCACTTACAGACAAAATCTTTGCAGATTCTGAAACTTCAGAGTGTTTTCTTTCCAAAACTGTCAAGAATATGCATAGTCGAGCATCTTTTCGTGACAAAATATCGCGCTTAAAACGGGAACGTTTTTTATCCAAAAATGAAATAGCGCCCCTAGAGCTCTAACAGGTTAAAAGCACTGTGGGGAGGCGACAGAGGGAACCGGATCAACTGCTCCTCTAGCTGATACCAAATGATCGTTACAGATTGTGGCAAATGAAACAGTAAATTAGAAGACCAATTAACATTTTTGTTTTGGCCCCCGTGGGTACGGAGGGCAGAGGGAGGGGCTGGAGAGGGTAGCAGCTCGCAACCCCTGCTGGGCTCCTCGTGTGTGTCGGAGGAATTGAACACGGGCACCAGGTAGTCACGAGGGGCCTAACTCTGTGCTCCGAATCTTCCACCCTGGATACATTTGTAAACCTCCAATGGCTCAATGTCTCAATTGTTCAATGACTTCACACAAATAAGGATGTGCTAGTCAAGACACTGTCAACATTTGACCGTGAACAGGAAACCGTCGTCATGTCGTCATGATATATAGAATTTGATATACCATTATAACGCTTACAACTTGTCATTTTATTATGTTTATAATTATATCGTAATACATTTGCTATACTGGACAAAAAATATAAACGCAACATGCAACATTTTTAAAAATGCTACTGAGTGACAGTTCATAAAAGGAAATCTGTCATTTGAAATAAATAAATTAGGCTCTAATGTATGGATTTTACATGACTAGACAGGGGCGCAGAGATGGGTGGGCCTCGGAGGGCGTAGGCCCACCGACTGGGGAGCCAGGCCCAGCCAATTAGAAGGAGTTTTTCCCCAAAAATACATTTATTACAGACATAAATATCAGTTGTGTGAGAACTGCACAGTGGCCTTTTATTGTTTATTGTCCCCCGCGCAAGGTACACCTATGTAATAATCATGCTGTTAAATCAGCTTCTTGATATGCCACACCTGTCAGGGCAAAGGAGAAATGCTCACTAACAGGGATGTAAAGAAATGTGTGCACGACATTTGAGAGAAATACGCTTTTTGTGTGTATGGATCATTTCAGGGAACATTGATTTCGGCTCATGAAACCAACACTTGACATGTTGTGTTTATATTTTTGTTCAGTATATATTGTGTAATCTTATATTGGTATAAAATAGTAGATGTGTCGCTGACATCTATGAAATCCTCAATGCAACTTCTTTACCTTGTCCTCAAATGAATGTGAAATATAACATTTTGTATTGTATTATTGAAAGTTCAAACAATTATGGCTGGAAGATGAAGGGAATTACTGTCAGATATGATTAACAATCATATTTCAGAGGGATAACTGGGCGGCAGGGTAGCCTAGTGGTTAGAGCGTTGGACTAGTAACCGAAAGGTTGCAAGTTCAAATCCCAGAGCCGACAAGGTACAAATCTGTTGTTCTGCCCCAAAACAAGGCAGTTCCTAGGCCACTGTTCCTAGGCCGTTGTTGAAAATAAGAATTTGTTCTTAACTGACTTGCCTAGTTAAATAAAGGTCAAATAAAAAAATATACATTCTCAAAGGATATCTTACAATGATATACAGTGTACCTCATTTTGCAGGTCAAAACCTCATGCCATACCACATTATGACTATTGTTCTCAATGAATAGACACTCATTATAGCTACTAAGGCATCATGACTGGCATAATTGATATCCTCCCTTTAATACTTTATATCAGCATCCTCTGAATGCACGTTTTCGATCTGCCTGCGAAAAGAGCTACTTTGAGCTAATTCGAGGTAGCGCTAACTTTCGAGGCCCGCCTCACGGCTGGCGGTGGGAGTCGCGGGGCCGGTGACCCTGTGAAGTGTTAGGAGAGGCGGAGAGCAAGGCGTGGATGAGCGTTAATGATGTCTAGGCCGTCTCTTTGCCGTCGCAGATGCCTACCGCCATTCTTGAAACACAAAGACGCACATTTTAAATCCACCGCTAACGAACAGCCTCAATTACTAGCCTCATTACCAATGCAGTCGTCGACGAAGAAGATATGGAAATGTTTTAGAAAAAGAATAAAAAGACGGAGCGAATCACGACGATATCTCGGCAGCGGGGTTGATTCCCATGTCGCTGCTCACGGACGTGGAGAGAGTTGAAAGGCGGCCGTTGGACTAATTAATATTGGCCATCGTCGGAGGACTGTGTGGGCCTTTCTTTTAGCCTGACACCTGCTGACTCCTAAACGCACACGATGTTGTTTTAATATGACAATTACGCCATTACCATATCTGAGAGATAGAAGCGCTCCCCCGGGATCCCACCCTCACACTGTTCTTTAGAACCTTTTCATATCTGACTCTGAATGGATGCATTTATTCCACTGGCCTGGAATAAGAAATCAGTTCATTTGTCTTGAATATAAATTATATTATGTTTTTTTTTTGTTTTGTTTTTTGTTAACGATTTATGATTATTCCTATTATTTTCCCGACGGTGACCGAGGACTTCTCTATCTGAAGCGAAGTTTTGAAATAACTTTTAAGTGGCCGAGGAAAATTCTGAATTGAAAATGTCAGATAGTTACTTGCTGGGTGGTATTTATTGCTCCTGTTTGTGTGCGTTACTCACTGTAGGCCGGCCATACACCATGATTTGTCAAGTTACTGAAAATGTTATTTACTTCATTTGCGATGTTGATGTTATTCGGTTGTGGAGTCTCGGTCTGTAAAAAGGAGGAGGCCTATCCTGTATGGGTTTTAGCATTAGGTGGAGGGTAGTTACATCCCTGTGGGCAATCCTCACCCACTGTCCCAGGGTCTTAATGAAGCGGTTACTGCACTGAGTACAGATAGACACGTCTACAGCGAAAGGCACGGTGAAAAAGAGCTTGTCCCATTCCTGGACCTCTAAGGAGAACACCTCACATTTGACCCTACCCGACGCAACTGGCTTCATGGAGGGACGTTTTTACCACTCACCAGCAGGTGTTTTGATGTGTTTATGTGTAAAACACAGAAAGGGGCGGGTCCTTTGCATAGTTCTGAGGACATCTTTATATTATGAAGTCCCGTAAAGCAAATGGAGCCGGGGGGGCAGGACTGCTAAGACCCTTGATGGAGGGAGGTGTCTCGGCAAAAAGTGAAAGCAAATTCTACCCTTGCCTGGCGTGAGCTATGGTACCCGTGAGCCTTTATTGTCCCAGCCAAGGTGATAAGGGAGAAGGGATTGCATATTATGCTGTCCGGGAATGTCAGCCCGAGACCAAGCACGAGTGCCTCATCCATCACGCATGATGCTGTGTGTGTGTGTGTGTGTGCGTGCGTGCGAATGAAAGTGTCGCGTCTCCTGCACTGCACGTGCTTACATAATGTGGTAACCGTTGTATCTGTTGGTTGGGGTTATGTCGGTGTGTGTGTTACTTTTACTTGAGCTCCGTTTTGAAAATCCTCAGCGCCCAGAATCACGTCCAGTAGCTGGCCAGTGGATACCAGATTTGGGTCAGGGTTTCGAGATTACAAACACGGTAGACTTCGTCGAAATACGGTGTAAAAATTTTGTTTTTAACTTTCACCCTGTTGCAGGAGTTTCATACTCCTAGAGTGAAACGTCTGCAACATGCAAGAGGTACCAAGGGCTGTGTGAAAATGACAACAGTGCATCCACAACATGTAAATGTATCTCACAAATTGTAGAATTGTTTATCATTGTTTACCACTTTGCCCCCCCCCCCTTTTGGATTGTGTGTATTGCGTTGTCACAGGGGCTTTAAGAGTCTCTCCAAATATGTAAACTCCTTAAACATGCTCCCTCAGCCCCACCACTAAATTGTTTGCGTTCAATCCACTTGATTCATGTTGTTAGAATAGAATAGAACAAAACCAAAGCGTCAGTACAGGAAGCCTTCCAAGGGGAGCATCCTCGATTGTTTGGGGGATTTTCTTCTTCTCCTTCCTGTCTTTTTTTTTTACTCTTTGTTTGATCTTTTTATCTTCTAATTGAATCAACTGTTCCTCCTTTTTAATCGTTGTCTGTTCATCTCCCAACAGATCCAACTGTGCGGAGAACATCCGAAAGCACATCCTGCACACGGGGAAGCACGAGGGAGTGAAGATGTACAACTGCCCCAAGTGTGACTACGGCACCAACGGCCCCATGGACTTCAGGAACCATCTGAAGGAGCATCACCCCGACATCGAGAACCCTGACCTGGCCTACCTGCATGCAGGTAGGAGTACCCCTATCTACACACAGGTAGGAATACCCCTATCTACACACAGGTAGGAGTACCCCTATCTACACACAGGTAGGAGTACCCCTATCTACACACAGGTAGGAATACCCCTATCTACACACAGGCAGGAGTACCCCTATCTACACACAGGCAGGAGTACCCCTATCTACACACAGGTAGGAGTACCCCTATCTACACACAGGCAGGAGTACCCCTATCTACGCACAGGCAGGAGTACCCCTATCTACACAGGAGTACCCCTATCTACACACAGGCCTGCGAGTGAACATACAAACAAACAAACAAACACTGATCTTCACTCTGACTCTTTGCTCTGGGTAACAGCTCCCCTGACACCTCTCTATTTTATCTCTCTCTCTCTCTCTCTCTCTCTCTCTCTCTCTCTCTCTCTCTCTCTCTCTCTCTCTCTCTCTCTCTCTCTCTCTCTCTCTCTCTCTCTCTCTCTCTCTCTCTCTCTCTCTCTCTCTCTCTCTCTCTCTCTCTCTCTCTCTCTCTCTCTCTCTCTCTCTCTCTCTCTCTCTCTCTCTCTCTCTCTCTCTCTCTCTCTCTCTCTCTCTCTCTCTCTCTCTCTCTCTCTCTCTCTCTCTCTCTCTCTCTGGGGAGTGGTATCATGTGTGTGTAGATGGTAGGTAGAGACAGCTGCTGTATTTGGTGATGCCTGCAAAGCCACTGACAGGCAGTGCTGGATGTAATAATACAGTGCCCTGCCAATCACTTCTCCTTCTTCCCTCCACCTCCTCCTTCTCCTCCTCTGCCTCCTGTTGCTCCTCCTCCTCCTGTTGCTCCTCCTCCACCCTCTACCCCCTCCTCCTCCACCCTCCTCCTCCTCTTCTACCCCCTCCACCCTCCTCCTCCTCTACCCCCTCTTCCTCCTCTACCCCTCCTCTTCTACCCCCTCCTCCTCCTCCACCCTCCTCCTCCTCCTTTACCCCCTCCTCTACCCCTCCTCTTCTACCCCCTCCTCCTCCTCCACCCTCCTCCTCCTCCTCTACCCCCTCATCCTCCACCCTCCTCCTCCTTCTCTACCCCCTCTTCCTCCTCCTCTACCCCCTCCTCCTCTACCCCCTCCACCTCATCCACCCACCTCCTCCTCCTCTAACCCCCCCTCCTCCTCCTCCAGAACAAATCTGTTCGTCCTCTATTGGATCTATCTTTTGTGTTGAGTGTTCTTCCTGTGTCCTTGAAGGCCCCAAATCCAATCTAGAGAGTTGAATGTCCTTCTCTGGAACCCGAAAGGACACCTTTTATCCTGTTATCCCTCTGACCTGGTGCCCTCTGGATAGCAAAGCATGTGGGTAGCTAGCCGCTCCAGTCCAAGGCTGCGTTCCAAATGGTGCCATGTTCCCTATTTCCTTCACTCCTTCACTCCTTTTGACCAGGGTCCATAAGGGCTCTGGTCAAAAACAGTGCCCGGGACACAGACCAGGACAGACGTTGGCCAGGAGAGGATACCATTACTGGAGTGAGGAACATGGCCATAGAGCATGGAGAAGGAAACACTGTGGCTTTATTTCTTTAGTTTCTATGGAGACAGGATGGGTCTGTGTTTTGTCCCTGTGTGCTGAATCTGCTGACTGTTCACCGGCCTCTCTTTGCCTTCCACAGAGTTATGGTTGGCAAAATACCTGCTTCATATTCCCTTACACTCTGGCTCACCCCCCTAGACACCCTTAACCCCCACACTACCACTCCCCCCCCCTTCACCCTCACACCCACAGAAGGTTGAAAGAAGGTCTGTTTGTGTTTTAAAGTGCTCTTGTGGGGCTCTCTGAAAAAGGGAAGCAACGTTTCATCCGAGTCGACAGAACGAGACCAAAAGAAAGGAGAGCGGGGGAAAAAAAGATGAAGAAGGTAGATGTTGAATTAACCTGCTTGTGATTGCTCTCTGTCAGGATGGAGCTGGAGCTGGCAGGGAGAGGCAAATCGTCTGTGAAGGCCCTTCCTGCTGTTTTCCCTTTGAAAGACACAGATCAAACACAGACTCTCTCTCTCTCTCCTCTCCTCTCTTTCTCCTCCGTAGCCCCAGTCACGGGCCCCTCACAGCCGCAGTTGATTGACACTCGGGCGTCCGCGGCGCTCCTCTCGGTGCCGTCTCTGCCTCTCTTTTTTCTTCACCCTTTATTCAACGCCGTCGCACTTCGAATTAAAGCCCTTCTCAAGGATGAAAAGAGAGGTCCTCTGTAAACGGAGGAGGGAGAGAGGGAGGAAGAGAGGAGGGAATTAGAGCCAGCCAGAGATGGCGGAGGGAAATTATGATTAGAAAAAAATATGACGGAAACCAGGAGAATACGGTTAGGGCAGTTTTTTAAGTGAAATGGTAATGACAATTGTCTCCCTCGTGAGATGGACACAGAGATAGGGCGCAGGGAAGTGGCAGTGCTTCTGAGATGTGCGCTGCGACGTCGCATGGCTAGCGGTGATGGTAGAGACTACAGGAACAGCACCATACCGTATGGCTAGCTTCCTCTGGGGCCTTGTTTCACCACTGAAGGTCTAGTACAGAGTTGTCGCTGAATGGGCTGGCTAAATGTTCGTCCAAAATGGTGCCCTATTCCCGATGCGGTGCACTTCTTTTCACCAGAGCCTCGAGGCTCTGGTTTAAGGTAGTGCGCTAAATAGAGAACAGGTTAGCATTTCAGATGCACCCTGGGTTAAGAGGGCACTGAGGGTATATAAACACCGACCCGTCCCATCCCATATGCCTAACCGTGGCGTAATACAATGCCCTTTCATACCCACACAGGTCATAAGTCATCATTAGCATTGTTAGATGGTCTTCATCCCACTGTTTAATTGTAAAAAATCTCCCCAATTTTAGACTGATAATTGCGCATCTGGAGGGCACGGCAATCAAATGGCTCATAATGATGTGTCTGGATGTGCTACTTAGTGGCCGGCCTCAGCATGTCTTCAAGGCATTGTTCCTAGTTAGTTCAGTTTTTGTTTGCCCTAATAATACAAGACCGATGACAACTGTAGAGGTTTGCAAAAGGGCCCCTGCTTAAATGATGATCTTAATACCGTATCTGAACCATCAGGCAAATTCATTTGTATGCGTGTTTGTTGTTGTGCGATATTGCAAGTGAAAAAAACTGTTTTCAAATGGTTTTACTTTAGTTCGTCTTTCTTCCTTTCTTCTTGCTTTCTACCCTCCCCATCTCTCGCTCTCGCTCTCTCCCTCTCTCTCTCCCTCTCTCTCTCTCTCTCTCGCTCCTCCTCTATGGCTATTTCTCACTCTCTCTCTCGCTCCTCCTCTATGGCTATTTCTCTCTCTCTCTCTCTCTCTCTCCTCCTCTATGGCTATTTCTCTCTCTCTCTCTCCCCCTCTATGGCTATTTCTCTCTCACTCTGTGTATTGTTCCCCCGTTGCTCTCTCTTTCTGTCTCTCTCTTTCTGTTTCTCTCTCTCTCTGTCCCTTCAGCATCTAATGAAATATCCCACCCCTGTTGTGTGTGTGTGTGTGTGTGCATGTGTTTATTCTAGGAATAAAGTTGGTCCACTCAGTTTGGCGTGGAACTGTGTCAATTTGAAGCGTAGACAATAAACCCAACATCTCGGGACTTGGCGTCACCCTGAGAGAGAGTTTGTGACATTAACAATGGACTTGTTGCAGCGAGACGTTTGGGAGGGAAAAAAAATCAGCGTTTATAAAGGCTCAGAAATGTATATCTTGGTCTTTCAATGTGTCTTTGTCTCTGTTTGACCCTTAGCTCAACTGTTCCCCCGTCTGCCTTTCTGTCTGTAGTCGTTGGCACGAACGCACCTGCGTTTACAGTGTGAAGACAATATCAGGAGCATGTTAATACAATGTGTTGTCTGAACAGATGGATACAAAACCCAGTAAACTCTGAAGACAGTGTGTCGTTTTGTCTCTCTGTCCCTTCCCGTCGCGTTCACACAAACACACCGTGAGTGCAGCACACCTGCATGCAAGGGCTTGAGGCTGATTGCCGTGTCGGGTGTTAATTGGAGAATTCCCCCGTGGTGAACACCTTTTTGGTTCCCTGCTGGCTTTCTTTGGGCCTGTTTTTTTTTTTTTCTTCCTGCAAATACATCACAGTTTTTTGCAACCCAAGACATGAGCTCTGGAAAGAGAGTCTCCCCTCCGACAGAGCACGGTAGAGACTAGTCAACTATCAGGGGACTCGCTTGTTTGTCTTTGCCTCTCCCTTCTCTGCCTCTCTCTCTCTATTGTTTCCCCCCCCCTCTCTCAGTCCCTCTCTGGGAGGCCTATTTGTGTATTTGGATGTTGACTCTCCCCCATCCCCACGCTCCACACGTTACAGTAGGCCTGATTGAGATGTTACGGCAGAGATGCAAAGAGTGCCGCTCAGTGTGAGTGCGCCCCAGGGGACGGCTCGGGTGGGAGTGAAAAGCCAAACGGTCTGGGAAGAGAGACGACGCATGCGGTGGCGTGCGGCCCAGTAAACGGATGCGGGCACAGGGGCCGCTCAGGCTAGGCAAAGCCGGCGTTTCCTGCATAATGACCTGCTCCGACGAGCATGAACGGACGCATTCATCACACGTCAGCCGCGGCAAACAGGCCTTTGTTTGTTCCACTTCGCTCCACTCTGAGAGTCACTCTCTCCTGGTATTTAGTGGCCATTCAGGGGACAGACCGACACCCAGTCTATGGGTCTATGTATGTATGTAAGAGAAACTGTGGGACTAGTGGCTCTTGGTTGGTTCTCTCTGTTTTTCTTTTTTTTTCTTTTCTTCTGAAATGACCCCCTTTTTTTAGTATGTAGTGCACTACTTTTGACTAGAGCCCTATTTGCACTATAGGGAATATAGAGAATAGAATCAGTGGCTACTGGTTCCCTCTTTTTATCCATGGCTACTTCTGAAATGATACTATTCCTTATATAGTGAACTATTACAAAAGCCCCGTGCCCCTGACTTTGGCTCTGAGTGATGATTGGATGATGGAAAGGTCACAGTGTGTACTATAAGGGTCAGAGAAGTGTGTGTCTGCCTTTCTCTGGTGTGTGCCTGGGGATGACGGGGCCTTGTCTGAAAACACACACAGACACACACATTCAAACACACGCAGGCATACATACTCAAACACACACAGGCACACACATTCAAACACACACAGACACACATACTCAAACACACACAGACACCCTCCTCCGTGTGGTGTGAGTGACAGCTACAGGGGTGTTTCCCAAGAGGCACCTCTCTCCCGGCACGGGGCGTTGGATATTGGGACCAGCCGGCTCCTATAAGACCTTCTCCATTATTCAGTCGCCCATCTCCCCTCGCTACAGACACTGCTATAGACAGTAGACAGAGCTGCCTTTACCACTAGGCCTCAGTCTGCCTGCCTACCAACAGCGATGGGCAGAAAAAGATGAGAGGGTGGGGGCTAATGAGAGAGAGAGGGAGGGGGATAGAGCGATATAGAGAGGGAGTTAGAGAGGGAGGGACAGAGAGAGAGAGGGATTGTGGTAGAGCGGAGTATTGGTTTGCGATTGTGTCCGTCTCGCACCGGTCCCCCTTTTGACTCGGTCAACACAAGCCTTATAACACCACGTGTTGCTCTCTGTCTGGGGGAATGGAGTGGAGTGAAACACACTTCCTCTATCTCTCCCCTAACCATTAACCCCCGTCAGTACTGGAGCCCTTGACCTTCAGCTCGAGAGAATCTACATGGGGTGTCAGGTAACCTAGAGGTTAGATCGTTGGGGCATTAACCAAAAGGTCACTGGTTCGAATAACCGGGGCAACAAATTGAAAAATCTGTATGTGCCCTTGAGCAAGGGCCTTAACCATCATTTGCCCCTGTGGCAGCGTATTATTATTGACCCTGTAAAACAACACATTTCACTGCACCTATCCGATCTATGTAGCGATAAGACATGAGAGTTTTTTTTTACATGGGCCACGCTCAGAAGACAAACATTCTAGGACGTTGCAGATGGAAATGTGATGAACACAGCTTACACAATCCTCCTATTCTACCGGTTAGTGCTACCCGGGATCCTTGGGACGTCCCTACCCTATAACCTTTCACCCTAACCTTAACCATAACCTTAACCCTTACTTTAACCGTTTAAAATGTCGACTTCAATAGAGTACCACAGTATGAGTCATAATACCCATAAAACCTAAGGGTCAAACAAGGAAATGGTTCCAATTGTTTTTTAACTATTTATTTTTCCTATAGGGGATTTTGAAAACATTTTAAGAAGGGCTGTGTTTTACCCGGGCGTGACATTTTGCTAACAGTGTAAACCTCTTTAGGAAAAGGTGACCCCCCCCACCCCCAAAAGAAAAATCATAAAGAACTACAAATGCCATCTGACGAATCGAAGTAAAGGTAGGAATCTCGGTATTAACTATCTAATGTTGTCAATTAATAAATTGTCAATTAAACAAAAAGGTGTCAGCTAGCGATGCCTTGCAAGGAGCTTGCAGGGATTCGTAGTCTTGTATGATGTCTACTTTGATGCTAATTAACATGTTTGATTCTGAGAGTAAATAGAGGTGAAGTCAACTTGTCCGAGAGAGATTTACATGGTTATCAAAACGTCACGCCAGGGTAAAGCCTACACTAAACACAGCCCTTATTGTAAGTGTTTCCAAAATGACTGTTCTAGACCTTTTCACCTATTCTATATCTGTTCTACACCACACATTTCTGTCTATCTAAACATTCTTGTAACGTTATATTCACCTGAACGAGGCCCCCGGACCGGTGATGGTAATAAAAACATGGCTGCTTATTGGCTTCCTGTTCTATCCATGAACGTTTTGGTCTTACTACCCAACCAACAGACCAATTGCCATTTAAAAAAAAAAAAACAGAGTCCCATGTTTCTTGTTACGGTGCTCCCTGTTAGGAGCTTTCACTGCGTATCTTTTTGTTCTCCCAACATAATTGAATCCCCTGGCTGCTCATCACTGGGCTAATTTGACCCAATGTGCAGCACTTGGTAATCAGAGTGCTGCCTATTAGGCTATCAGACCCCAATTAAGTGTCCTCTTATTTCCACATAACGAGCGCCTCTGTTATTGTATTTTCCTTTATAGTGCTCAGGCTTTGTTTGGCTAATTTTGTAATGAGAGAGAGAGAGAGAGAGAGAATGAGAGAGAGCGAGCGAGAGAGAGAGAGAGAGAGAGAGAGAGAGAGAGAGAGAGAGAGAGAGAGAGAATTGTAAGACAGGGAAGGGAGGAGTGAAAGTTTAACATTCTCTCTGTCTTTCACACACGCCCACACACACATGCTCTCTCTCTCTCTTTCTCCCCACTGACTGTATCTATGGCACTGTCTTGTTCTCTCTTTTTGTCTCAGTCCTGTGTAAGTGACTAGAGCTGTGTGTGAAAGGAGCCCATAGAGAACAATAGCAGAGTGTCTTGTGTGTGTGTGCATGCATGCCCCTGTGTCTCTGTGTGTGTGTGTATGGTGTTGGTTTCGGTTCCCCGTAGCCTAATTAAAGGGTGAGGAAAGCCACTCACAGAGAGATTAAACCTAAAAGGGCAAATTAGCACTAAAAAGGGGTGTGACAAATCCACACACAGGCACAGGCCATGAAATCTCTCTTGACACCTGTGAAAAGAAGGGGGGATGAATAACAAAAAAATTGTTTCTGGAGTCTGTGCATTTTTAATGAGAGATTTCAGCGTGGTTCGCTAGTTGGGCTATATGCCTCAGACTGTGTGTCTATCAGGGCAGACTCCAGAGTATTGGGGCTGGACTCCATAACCTGAAGAGACTCCAGAGTATTGGGGCTGGACTCCATAACCTGAACAGACTCCAGAGTATTGGGGCTGAACTCCATAACCTGAACAGACTCCAGAGTATTGGGGCTGGACTCCATAACCTGAACAGACTCCAGAGTATTGGGCTGAACTCCATAACCTGAACAGACTCCAGAGTATTGGGGCTGGACTCCATAACCTGAACAGACTCCAGAGTATTGGGGCTGGACTCCATAACCTGAACAGACTCCAGAGTATTGGGGCTGGACTCCATAACCTGAACAGACTCCAGAGTATTGGGGCTGGACTCCATAACCTGAAGAGACTCCAGAGTAGTGGGGCTGGATAAAGAGTAGGGATGGGGTTTGGGGCAAGGAGGGTGAGTTTGTGTGTATGTGTGTGTGTGTGTGCGCTTTCGTATGTGTGTGTTTAAAAGACACATTCGCTAAGCATCTATTTCCCTGTGGCTGAAAATTCGGACACACATACTCATGCATAGACAGACAGGCAGACAGACAGACAGGAAGACAGACAGGAAGACAGACAGCAATAAGCCGAAGCCATACCACTCACACAGAGATACACGTATGTATGACCTGCTTAAAACGAGAGTCAGAGAGAGGGAGAGAAAGGGGGAATGAGATAGGGCACAACCAGTTCAAGGAGGCGAGCCCGTCACTGCTTGGTGGGACATTATGTTAAGCAGGGTGACTATGGATGTGACACTCTTCTGTCTCATCTGTGTCCACAAGGTTCAGAGAATCCATCCCTCTTACATACACCCTCCTATCTCCCATACATACACCATCCTATCTCCCATATACATATACCCTCCTATTTCCCATACACATACACCCTCCTATTTCCCATACACATACACCCTCCTATCTCCCATACACATACACCCTCCTATATCACACACACACACACCCTCCTATCCCCATACACACCCCCTATCCCCATACACATACACCCTCCTATCTCCCACACACACACCCTCCTATCCCCATACACACACACCCTCCTATCTCCCACACACACACCCTCATATCCCCATACACATACACCCTCCTATCCACCATACACATACACCCTCCTATCTCCCACACACACCCTCCTATCTCCCACACACACACACACACACACTCCTATCCCCCATACACACACTCTCCTATCCCCCATACACACACACCCTCCTTTCCCCCATACACACACACCCTCCTATCCCTATCCCCATACACATACACACTCCTATCTCCCATACACATACACCCTCCTATCTCCCCCACACACACCCTCCTATCCCCATACACACCCTCCTATCCCCATACACACACACCCTCCTATCTCCCACACACACACCCTCCTATCCCCATACACATACACCCTCCTATCTCCCATACATACACCCTCCTATCTCCCACACACACACCCTCCTATCCCCATACACATACACCCTCCTATCCACCATACACATACACCCTCCTATCTCCCACACACACCCTCCTATCTCCCACACACACACACACACCCTCCTATCCCCATACACACACACCCTCATATCTCCCACACACACACACACACACACACTCCTATCCCCCATACACACACTCTCCTATCCCCCATACACACACACCCTCCTTTCCCCCATACACACACACACTCCTATCCCCCATACACACACACACACTCCTTTCCCCCATACACACACCCTCGTATCCCCCATACACACACACACTCCTTTCCCCCATACACACACCCTCGTATCCCCCATACACACACCCTCGAATCCCCCATACACACACCCTCCTATCCCCATACACACACACCCTCCTATCCCCCATACACACACCCTCCTATCCCCCATTTACGACATTTATTGGATATTTCAAACTTTTTTAACAAATCAAAAACTGAAAAATTGGGCGTGCAAAATTATTCAGCCCCTTTACTTTCAGTGCAGCAAACTCTCTCCAGAAGTTCAGTGAGGATCTCTGAATGATCCATTGTTGACCTAAATGACTAATGATGATAAATACAATCCACCTGTGTGTAATCAAGTCTCCGTATAAGTGCACCTGCACTGTGATAGTCTCAGAGGTCTGTTAAAAGCGCAGAGAGCATCATGAAGAACAAGGAACACACCAGGCAGGTCCGAGATACTGTTGTGAAGAAGTTTAAAGCCGGATTTGGATACAAAAAGATTTCCCAAGCTTTAAACATCCCAAGGAGCACTGTGCAAGCGATAATATTGAAATGGAAGGAGTATCAGACCACTGCAAATCTACCAAGACCTGGCCGTCCCTCTAAACTTTCAGCTCATACAAGGAGAAGACTGATCAGAGATGCAGCCAAGAGGCCCATGATCACTCTGGATGAACTGCAGAGATCTACAGCTGAGGTGGGAGACTCTGTCCATAGGACAACAATCAGTCGTATATTGCACAAATCTGGCCTTTATGGAAGAGTGGCAAGAAGAAAGCCATTTCTTAAAGATATCCATAAAAAGTGTCGTTTAAAGTTTGCCACAAGCCACCTGGGAGACACACCAAACATGTGGAAGAAGGTGCTCTGGTCAGATGAAACCAAAATTGAACTTTGCAACAATGCAAAACGTTATGTTTGGCGTAAAAGCAACACAGCTGAACACACCATCCCCACTGTCAAACATGGTGGTGGCAGCATCATGGTTTGGGCCTGCTTTTCTTCAGCAGGGACAGGGAAGATGGTTAAAATTGATGGGAAGATGGATGGAGCCAAATACAGGACCATTCTGGAAGAAAACCTGATGGAGTCTGCAAAAGTCCTGAGACTGGGACGGAGATTTGTCTTCCAACAAGACAATGATCCAAAACATAAAGCAAAATCTACAATGGAATGGTTCAAAAATAAACATATCCAGGTGTTAGAATGGCCAAGTCAAAGTCCAGACCTGAATCCAATCGAGAATCTGTGGAAAGAACTGAAAACTGCTGTTCACAAATGCTCTCCATCCAACCTCACTGAGCTCGAGCTGTTTTGCAAGGAGGAATGGGAAAAAATGTCAGTCTCTCGATGTGCAAAACTGATAGAGACATACCCCAAGCGACTTACAGCTGTAATCGCAGCAAAAGGTGGCGCTTCAAAGTATTAATTTAAGGGGGCTGAATAATTTTGCACGCCCAATTTTTCAGTTTTTGATTTGTTAAAAAAGTTTTAAATATCCAATAAACGTCGTTCCACTTCATGATTGTGTCCCACTTGTTGTTGATTCTTCACAAAAAAATACAGTTTTATATCTTTATGTTTGAAGCCTGAAATGTGGCAAAAGGTCGCAAAGTTCAAGGGGGCCGAATACTTTCGCAAGGCACTGTACATACACCCTCCTTTTCCCCATACACACACACCCTCCTATCCCCCATACACACACCCTCCTATCCCCCATACACACACTCTCCTATCTCCCACACACACACCCTCCTATCTCCCACACACACACCCTCCTTTCCCCCATACACACACCCTCCTATCCCCCATACACACACTCTCATATCCCCCATACACACACCCTCCTATCCCCCATACACACACCCTCCTATCCCCCATACACACACTCTCCTATCTCCCACACACACACCCTCCTATCTCCCACACACACACCCTCCTATCCCCCATACACACACCCTCCTATCCCCCATACACACACACCCTCCTATCTCCCATATACATACACCCTCCTTTCCCCCATACACACACCCTCCTATCCCCCATACACACACTCTCATATCCCCCATACACACACCCTCCTATCTCCCACACACACACCCTCCTATCTCCCACACACACACCCTCCTATCTCCCACACACACACCCTCCTTTCCCCCATACACACACACCCTCCTATCCCCCATACACACACCCTCCTATCCCCCATACACACACTCTCCTATCCCCCATACACACACCCTCCTATCTCCCACACACACACCCTCCTATCTCCCACACACACACCCTCCTATCCCCCATACACACACACCCTCCTATCCCCCATACACACACACTCTCCTATCTCCCATATACATACACCCCCCCCCCCCCCCCACACACACACACACACAAACACAAGTCTAACACCCTCCCTTCTGGACAGTGAAGAATTCCAATGTTGGCTTCCCTCCTGATAGCGATCCCCTCTCTTTCTCTGTGGCTTCAGAAATACTATCTTCGCTGAACTGGTGAATTGATAATATTCTCCTGACACATTTTATTACGGAGGCCCAGTTTGTAAAAAGGTAATCATTTGCTGCTGCTGTCTCTCCTGGACCACACATCTAGTGTCTTCACAGAACAAAGTTATCCTGTAGTTCCATGAGCTGTTGTTTTTCTGTGTGTGCGTTGTTGTTGTTTTTATTTTAAGGGTTATTAGTACCCAAGAGATTTTGGCAAAGTAAAAAAGGCAAATATATACTTGAGTTTGTGTGTGAATGTGTGCGTGAGTGTGTGTTTGCCTGTGTGTGTTGTTGAAGCACAGCAATGAAAATGACAGTGAATGTGGCCTAATCCCTCTGGGTAGCAGAATCCAAAACACCAAGTGCCACAATCTCATCATTTCAATTATCATAGTTATCGTATTTATTCATTTTCCTTCAGCTCCAGCTTAATGCTCCCCCCCCTCCTCTCTCTGTCTGTCTATCTGTCTCTGTCTCTCTCTGTCTCTGTCTCACTCTCTCTCTCTCTTCCCCCCCCCCCACCCCCTCCTCTCTCTCTCTCTCCCTTTCTGTCTCTGTCTCTGTCTCTCTGTCTGTCTCTGTCTCTCTGTCTCTGTCTGTCTCTGTCTCTCTCTGTCTCTCTCTGTCTCGTTTTCTCTCTCTCTGTCTCTCTCTCTCTCCTCCTCCTCCCCCCCCCCCTCTCTCTCTCTCTCTCTCTGTCTCTGTCTCTGTCTCTCTCTCTCTCTCTCCTCCTCCTCCCCCACCCCCCCCCCCTCTCTCTCTGCATCTCTGTCACTCTCTCTCTGTCTCTCTATGTCACTGTCTCTGTCTCTGTCTCTCTCGCTCTCCCTCTCTCTCTGTCTCTCTCTCTCTGTCTCTCTCTCTCTCTGTCTCTGTCTCTGTCTCTGTCTCTCTCTCTGTCTCTCTGTCTCTCTCTCTCTGTCTCTCTCTCTCTCTCTGTCTCTCTCTCTGTCTCTCTCTCTCTGTCTCTCTCTCTCTGTCTCTCTCTGTCACTGTCTCTGTCTCTCTCGCTCTCCCTCTCTCTCTGTCTCTGTCTTTCTCTCTCTCTCTGTCTCTCTCTCTCTCTGTGTCTCTCTCTCTCTCTGTCTCTCTGTCTCTCTCTCTCTGTCTCTCTCTCTCTCTGTCTCTGTCTCTCTCTCTCTGTCTCTCTATGTCACTGTCTCTGTCTCTCTCGCTCTCCCTCTCTCTCTGTCTCTCTGTCTCTCTCTCTCTGTCTCTCTCTGTCTCTGTCTCTGTCTCTCTGTCTCTGTCTCTGTCTCTGTCTCTGTCTCTCTCTGTCTCTCTCTGTCTCTCTCTTTCTCTCTCTCTCTCTCTCGCTCTCTCTCTCTCTCTCCTCCTCCCCCCACCCTCTCTCTCTCTCTCCTCCTCCCCCACCCCCCACCCCCTCTCTATCTCTCTCTCTGTCTCGCTGTCTCTCTCTCTCTCCTCCTCCCCCACCCCCTCTCTCTCTCTCTCCGTCTCTCTCTCTCTTTGTCTCTCTCTCTCTCTCTCCTCCTCCCCCACCCCCTCTTTTTCTCTCTTTGTCTCTCTCTCTCTCTCTGTCTCTTTCTCTGTCTCTCTCGCTTTCTCTTTCTCGCTCTTCTTTCTCTCTCTTCTTTCTCTCTCTCTCTGTCTCTGTCTCTGTCTCTCTTCTCTCTCTCTCTCTCCCTCTCTCTCTCTCTCAATTCAATTCAATTCAAGGGCTTTATTGGCATGGGAAACATGTGTTAACATTGCCAAAGCAAGTGAGGTAGACAACATACAAAGTGAATATATAAAGTGAAAAACAACAAAAATTAACAGTAAACATTACACATACAGAGGTTTCAAAACAGTAAAGACATTACAAATGTCATATTATATATATATATACAGTGTTTTAACAATGTACAAATGGTTAAAGGACACAAGCTAAAATAAATAAGCATAAATATGGGTTGTATTTACAATGGTGTGTGTTCTTCACTGGTTGCCCTTTTCTCGTGGCAACAGGTCACAAATCTTGCTGCTGTGATGGCACACTGTGGAATTTCACCCAGTAGATATGGGAGTTTTTCAAAATTGGATTTGTTTTCGAATTCTTTGTGGATCTGTGTAATCTGAGGGAAATATGTCTCTCTAATATGGTCATACATTGGGCAGGAGGTTAGGAAGTGCAGCTCAGTTTCCACCTCATTTTGTGGGCAGTGAGCACATAGCCTGTCTTCTCTTGAGAGCCATGTCTGCCTACGGCGGCCTTTCTCAATAGCAAGGCTATGCTCACTGAGTCTGTACATAGTCAAAGCTTTCCTTAATTTTGGGTCAGTCACAGTGGTCAGGTATTCTGCCGCTGTGTACTCTCTGTGTAGGGCCAAATAGCATTCTAGTTTGCTCTGTTTTTTTTGTTAATTCTTTCCAATGTGTTAAGTAATTATCTTTTTGTTTTCTCATGATTTGGTTGGGTCTAATTGTGCTGTTGTCCTGGGGCTCTGTAGGGTGTGTTTGTGTTTGTGAACAGAGCCCCAGGACCAGCTTTCTTATGGGACTCTTCTCCAGGTTCATCTCTCTGTAGGTGATGGCTTTGTTATGGAAGGTTTGTGAATCGCTTCCTTTTAGGTGGTTGTAGAATTGGTGGGTATCGGCCTAATTCTGCTCTGCATGCATTATTTGGTGTTCTACGTTGTACACAGAGGATATTTTTGCAGAATTCTGCGTGCAGAGTCTCAATTTGGTGTTTGTCCCATTTTGTGAAGTCTTGGTTGGTGAGCGGACCCCAGACCTCACAACCATAAAGGGCAATGGGCTCTATGACTGATTCAAGTATTTTTAGCCAAATCCTAATTGGTATGTTGAAATGTATGTTTCTTTTGATGGCATAGTCTGCCCTTCTTGCCTTGTCTCTCAGATCGTTCACAGCTTTGTGGAAGTTACCTGTGGCGCTGATGTTTAGGCCAAGGTATGTATAGTTTTTTGTGTGCTCTAGGGCAACAGTGTCTAGATGGAATTTGTATTTGTGGTCCTGGTGACTGGACCTTTATTGGAACACCATTATTTTGGTCTTACTGAGATTTACTGTCAGGGCCCAGGTCTGACAGAATCTGTGCATAAGATCTAGGTGCTGCTGTAGGCCCTCCTTGGTTGGTGACAGAAGCACCAGGTCATCGGCAAACAGCAGACATTTGACTTCGGATTCTAGCAGGGGGAGGCCGGGTGCTGCAGACTTTTCTAGTGCCCGCGCCAATTCGTTGATATATATGTTGAAGAGGGTGGGGCTTAAGCTGCATCCCTGTCTAACCCCACAACCCTGTGTGAAGAAATGTGTGTGTTTTTTGCCAATTTTAACCGCACACTTGTTGTTTGTGTACATGGATTTTATAATGTTGTATGTTTCACCCCCAACACCACTTTCCATCAGTTTGTATAGCAGACCCTCATGCCAGATTGAGTCGAAGGCTTTTTTTAAATCAACAAAGCATGAGAAGACTTTGCCTTTGTTTTGGTTTGTTTGGTTGTCAATTAGGGTGTGCAGGGTGAATACATGGTCTGTTGTACGGTAATTTGGTAAAAAGCCAATTTGACATTTGCTCAGTACATTGTTTTCATTGAGGAAATGTACGAGTCTGCTGTTAATAATAATGCAGAGGATTTTCCCAAGGTTACTGTTGACACATATTCCACGGTAGTTATTGGGGTCAAATTTGTCTCCACTTTTGTGGATTGGGGTGATCAGTCCTTGGTTCCAAATATTGGGGAAGATGCCAGAGCTAAGTATGATGTTAAAGAGTTTTAGTATAGCCAATTGGAATTTGTTGTCTGTATATTTGATAATTTCATTGAGGATACCATCAACACCACAGGCCTTTTTGGGTTGGAGGGTTTTTATTTTGTCCTGTAACTCATTCAATGTAATTGGAGAATCCAGTGGGTTCTGGTAGTCTTTAATAGTTGATTCTAAGATCTGTATTTGATCATGTATATGTTTTTGCTCTTTATTCTTTGTTATAGAGCCAAAAAGATTGGAGAAGTGGTTTACCCATACATCTCCATTTTGGATAGATAATTCTTCGTGTTGTTGTTTGTTTAGTGTTTTCCAATTTTCCCAGAAGTGGTTAGAGTCTATGGATTCTTCAATTGCATTGAGCTGATTTCTGACATGCTGTTCCTTCTTTTTCCGTAGTGTATTTCTGTATTGTTTTAGTGATTCACCATAGTGAAGGCGTATACTCAGGTTTTCCGGGTCTCTATGTTTTTGGTTGGACAGGTTTCTCAATTCTTTCTTAGATTTTTGCATTCTTCATCAAACCATTTGTCATTAATGTTAATTTTCTTCGGTTTTCTATTTGAGATTTTTAGATTTTATAGGGAAGCTGAGAGGTCAAATATACTGTTAAGATTTTCTACTGCCAAGTTTACACCTTCACTATTACAGTGGAACGTTTTACCCAGGAAATTGTCTAAAAGGGATTGAATTTGTTGTTGCCTAATTGTTTTTTGGTAGGTTTCCAAACTGCATTCCTTCCATCTATAGCATTTCTTAATGTTACTCAGTTCCTTTGGCTTTGATGCCTCATGATTGAGTATTGCTCTGTTTAAGTAGACTGTGATTTTGCTGTGGTCTGATAGGGGTGTCAGTGGGCTGACTGTGAACGCTCTGAGAGACTCTGGGTTGAGGTCAGTGATAAAGTAGTCTACAGTACTACTGCCAAGAGATGAGCTATAGGTGTACCTACCATAGGAGTCCCCTCGAAGCCTACCGTTGACTATGTACATACCCAGCGTGCGACAGAGCTGCAGGAGTTGTGACCCGTTTTTGTTGGTTATGTTGTCATATTTGTGCCTAGGGGGGCATATGTGGGAGGGAATGCTGTCACCTCCAGGCAGGTGTTTGTCCCCCTGTGTGCTGAGGGTGTCAGGTTCTTGTCCGGTTCTGGCATTTAGGTCGCCACAGACTAGTACATGTCCCTGGGCCTGGAAATGATTGATTTCCCCCTCCAGGATGGAGAAGCTGTCTTCATTAAAATATGGGGATTCTAGTGGGGGGATATAAAGTGCCTTGCGAAAGTATTCGGCCCCCTTGAACTTTGCGACCTTTTGCCACATTTCAAGCTTCAAACATAAAGATATAAAACGGTATTTTTTTGTGAAGAATCAACAACAAGTGGGACACAATCATGAAGTGGAACGACATTTATTGGATATTTCAAACTTTTTAAACAAATCAAAAACTGAAAAATTGGGCGTGCAAAATTATTCAGCCCCCTTAAGTTAATAATTTGTAGCGCCACCTTTTGCTGCGATTACAGCTGTAAGTCGCTTGGGGTATGTCTCTATCAGTTTTGCACTTCGAGAGACTGAAATTTTTTCCCATTCCTCCTTGAAAAACAGCTCGAGCTCAGTGAGGTTGGATGGAGAGCATTTGTGAACAGCAGTTTTCAGTTCTTTCCACAGATTCTCGATTGGATTCAGGTCTGGACTTTGACTTGGCCATTCTAACACCTGGATATGTTTATTTTTGAACCATTCCATTGTAGATTTTGCTTTATGTTTTGGATCATTGTCTTGTTGGAAGACAAATCTCCGTCCCAGTCTCAGGTCTTTTGCAGACTCCATCAGGTTTTCTTCCAGAATGGTCCTGTATTTGGCTCCATCCATCTTCCCATCAATTTTAACCATCTTCCCTGTCCCTGCTGAAGAAAAGCAGGCCCAAACCATGATGCTGCCACCACCATGTTTGACAGTGGGGATGGTGTGTTCAGCTGTGTTGCTTTTACGCCAAACAACGTTTTGCATTGTTGCCAAAAAGTTCAATTTTGGTTTCATCTGACCAGAGCACCTTCTTCCACATGTTTGGTGTGTCTCCCAGGTGGCTTGTGGCAAACTTTAAACGACACTTCTTATGGATATCTTTAAGAAATGGCTTTCTTCTTGCCACTCTTCCATAAAGGCCAGATTTGTGCAATATACGACTGATTGTTGTCCTATGGACAGAGTCTCCCACCTCAGCTGTAGATCTCTGCAGTTCATCCAGAGTGATCATGGGCCTCTTGGCTGCATCTCTGATCAGTCTTCTCCTTGTATGAGCTGAAAGTTTAGAGGGACGGCCAGGTCTTGGTAGATTTGCAGTGGTCTGATACTCCTTCCATTTCAATATTATAGCTTGCACAGTGCTCCTTGGGATGTTTAAAGCTTGGGAAATCTTTTTGTATCCAAATCCGGCTTTAAACTTCTTCACAACAGTATCTCGGACCTGCCTGGTGTGTTCCTTGTTCTTCATGATGCTCTCTGCGCTTTTAACGGACCTCTGAGACTATCACAGTGCAGGTGCATTTATACGGAGACTTGATTACACACAGGTGGATTGTATTTATCATCATTAGTCATTTAGGTCAACATTGGATCATTCAGAGATCCTCACTGAACTTCTGGAGAGAGTTTGCTGCACTGAAAGTAAAGGGGCTGAATAATTTTGCACGCCCAATTTTTCAGTTTTTGATTTGTTAAAAAAGTTTGAAATATCCAATAAATGTCGTTCCACTTCATGATTGTGTCCCACTTGTTGTTGATTCTTCACAAAAAAATACAGTTTTATATCTTTATGTTTGAAGCCTGAAATGTGGCAAAAGGTCGCAAAGTTCAAGGGGGCCGAATACTTTCGCAAGGCACTGTAGGTAGCACACAGGAGGACATTTTTCTCTGTTAGGATAATTTCCTTTTGAATTTCTAGCCAAATGTAGAATGTTCCTGTTTTGATTAATTTATTGGAGTGAGTTAGGTCTGCTATATACCAAATTAGCATACCCCCTGAGTCCCTTCCCTGTTTCCCACCTGGTAGTTTGGTGGATGGGACTACCAGCTCTCTGTAACCTAGAGGGCAACCAGTGGGTCCGTCTCCTCTATACCAGGTTTCTTGCAGGATGACAATGTCTGTATTACCGATTTCTTTGGTGAAGTCCGGGTTTCTGCTCTTTAGGCCAAAGGCAGATGACCTCAGGCCTTGGATATTCCAGGATAATATAGTGAAGGCTTTTTGTTCCATAGAGTGTCCAATGTTGTTGGTCGTGGTTTGGCCTCAGGCCAGTAAGTGTGAGCAGAGCCTGCTGAGCATCTGGTACATGCCATTGGCTTGGGCGAGTGTGAGAGTGGGGGTTGGGACTGTTTGCCCGCTCACTACCTGGGCGTATGTGTGGCTTCCATGTTGAGGCCCTCTTTGCGGGGGTGGGGTGCATGGGGTGGGCAGGAGTGGCATAGGTCTGATCTGAGGGGGCCTAAATGGGGTGTGGGCATGGTTGACGTGGGGGGGGGTTGATTGGTTGGGGTGGGGGTGTGGATATGTCTGGGTGTACTGTGGTCTGGATGTAATTCCTCTTGGCGTGGGTCCTCTATGTGTAGGTCCAGGGGGGCTCCTGCAGATCTGGGAGGGTGTCTCGCTGGTCTGGGTGGGGTGTCTATTGATCTGTTGCTCCTGTGTGAAGTGTTGGGGATACGTTTGAGAGCGATGTCCTTTAGAGTTCGGGCAAAGGTGGGCACTGCTGCCTTGTAGAGGTGGACCTGGTCATAGAGGCTGTTCAAGTCCAGGGTGGAGTGGTGGGCCAGGAAAACGTTTGGTTTTGAGGCACAGTCACGGGAAATACTTGCATTTACCCGCTGTATTGTGGCAGGGTGGAAGTCTTTTCGTGGTAGCAGGGTGGAGATAACCACTTGTGCGTTGGGGAAAGTAGAAGAAGCCTTTTCAATCACTCCCTTCAGTGCTGTGGCCACTCTTTCCTGATGTGCTCTCTCTCTCTCTCTCTCTGTCTCTTTCTCTGTCTCTCTCTCTTTCTCTTTCTCTCTCTTCTTTATCTCTCTTTCTCTGTCTCTTTCTCTGTCTCTCTCTCTTTCTCTTTCTCTCTCTCTCTCTCTGTCTCTCTGTCTCTCTCTCTCTCCCCCCCTCTGTAATCCGTTTTTTCTTCTTCTTCTATACGTCTCTCCACTGGCGATGTGTGAACCTGGCAGTCATGCTGATTGACAGCACTCAAGTAGCCTACGGAAAAGCAGCTCATTTTTTTGTCAGGCATGGCACTGGTGTTGCAGGCCTTATCTGGAACCCCAATGTATTGCCTTCTCTCTGGGCAAAAGGGGTTGCCACTCACCCAGATTGACAGCTCTCAGATTTGGAGGCTGCAGTGCAGGGATTTCCTTTCTGTTATTTTTTTTTCCTTCTATATTTCCTCCACTGTTTGCCACCCGTTCTAGCAAACACACACGTACGTGCATGTACACGCACACACTCCCACGCTCACTTGTCTTTGACCGTTTTTGTTTGGCTATGACGTTACCTGCCGCTTGATTGGCAGACGTATATCCATGTCTGTCAATGGGCCAGGTTAATTGTTGAACATGTATCTTTGTTTTGGTAATTGTCGTTTTAGTCGGTTATGGTAGAAAGGTATGGTAGAAAGTGTGTCCCTCTATGCGCGCTCGCGCCAGCCGGAATGACCTCTGAACCCTGGCGGCTTATCGCAGCGGTGTTGGGAGTTTGATATGACATATTGTGCGTCTCAGCACAAGCCATAAATAATTGTGACACGTTTTTGTATGCATGGGAAAGTACTTGATTCAGGCCCCCACAAAAAAATAAACTTATATTATAGAAGGTGTTTGTCAAGTGGGCGCGTGATGGATGGCGCAGCGTTTATCCCGTGGCGGGACGACGGGTTATGGATGCCAAGGGAGGAGTCGCCGCGGCTGGGCTGACACCAGAGTAATTACAGCCCCTCTTGCGTTCTACGCACCTGCACACGCCTCTAACGCCACGATCTTAGACAATGACAACGTGGCCAAAGGCCTGAAGATGAGACTAAGAGATATATATATATATAGATATATATTGTAGTGCACTGACTGTACAGGGAGCCACTGTGTTGTCAGCCTAGCTTAGCTTAGCTACATAATATAACATGCTGTATATAGCATTTAGCAGATGCTTCTATCCAAAGCGACTTGCAGTCATGCGTGCACACATTTTACGTATAGGTGGCCCCAGCGGGAATCCAACCCATGAGCCTTTGCTTTGCAAGCTCCGTGTACTACTGACATGAGCCACTACATACAAAGACGTTACAAGCCGTTATGAATATGTATCATCAACTCTTTCATACTCTTACATGCCCACACACACTGTATAATTACTTCTATGTCTTTTGACTCAATCATGATTCTAATTTATACTTCTTGTGATATGTTATTGGCGTAATTTGATACATCCACAGTGTTTAACGTTGCCTAATGCCTCAGTATGTGATTGAGTGGCGGCGGTTCGACAGAGTGGAGGCGAGGGGGGTAGTGTCTTCTAGAAGGAGGAGGGGGGGGGGGAGCTGTGGGTGGATGTTCGGGGGGAGGTCAAAGGGCACGGGTTGAAGCCAGACGCAGACCGTCAGTGGGAGTGACACCTGTTCACCGCTGCCCGCACCCTCATCGGCAACAGCTGGTCCGGTCCTCCACGCTCTCGCTTTCTCTCTTTCTCCTCCTCCTCCTCCTCCTCCTCCTCCTCCTCATCCCCTGCTTCACTAGAAGACAATAGGCATGTGGAGATTTTAGTGAGCAGCTCCAGCCCAGCTGTTTCCATTTTCATGCTGGTAATGAGGACATAAGCAGAGCGGAATGAAGCGCAGCATATTGTGTTGTGTTTATCTTCAGTGGTTTGCATTTTGTTTTATTTTTGCAGGTGTTGTTGCTGGTATTAAACCCAGGTCCTTTATGAAGCCAATTGTTCTTCCTGCTTGGAAAATAATTCTAGCCTGGTCGGTGGGCGATGGTTCACCTTTTGGTCTCGGACATGATTGTACAACACGGTGCACTACCTAGGCATTCCTCTGGTAGAGTGCGCATACCTGTTTTTTGTAATAAAAAAAAATAGGTTTTATTTATTTGTGCCAAAGAAAAGAAGTGAAAGACAAAACAGAACAGATTTTTTTTTTAAACGGGTAAAAATGGTGTGCAGTTGAGGAATATGAGTACAAAAATAAGAAATAAAATATCAAACACAAAGCATATTCATTTCAATTTTATTTTAAACGTGTGTGTGCGTGCGTGCGTTAGGCAGGCTACATGCAGGGGAATGTTGGGTAGTTTATTTCATCAGGCTGACCCCCAGTCTCCACTTATAGTTAGTGAGGGATGACGAGGTTTTGGCAATGTGAAGATAAGAATCCCAGAGTACGGTACCTCTGTATCTGATAGGGAAACTGACCATGTGAGGTGTGGCAGTGGGGAGGGCGAAGGTTATCACAGTGCCTGGGGTTATATAGATGGATTTCAGAATGAACCTGGAAGAGACCATTTTAAGTGTTTCGGGTAAACTGTCTGGGAGGTATGAGTATTTGTAGATGAAAGTGCATAATTGGCGTACATTAATGTCGTAAATAGACAAGATATTGAGTTTCCTAAACACAGGTGCAGCTGGAGCCAGGTAATTAGACATTTTTGCAAATGTATTTTGTGTGATGAGTAATTTGTGTAGGTAGGAGGCATATTTACTGACCCAGACAAAAGTACAGTAAATTAGATGTGGGTAAAGGAAGCTATAGTATAGAGTTAGGAAGCAAGCCTGATGAAACAAACCACTAAATCTCTCTGATGACACCAACAGATTTCATCACTTTGCTGCAGACAAATGTAATATGATCTTTCCAGGACAACTTTTCATCAATTAGTGCTCTGAGGAATCTAGTGGATGTGACTTGTTCCATTTCATTCCCCCCAATTGAGATTCTGGCTCTTAAAAAAAATATTTAAAAAATAATAATTCTTACTTGTGAATACAACAGTTAGATTATTTTTTAAACATTTGAAGATCATTTGTTTATCTGGAATCCTTCAGAAAATGTTGCCATACATGAGTTGGCTTCATTAATACATGAATCAACATTCTTGTATGAATATAATCTAATTGGTATCACCAAGCAAAGACACTGGGAAGCACGGTAGAAGTCCCCGCAGCAAGGTCGTTGATATAGATTAGGAATAACAAAGGTCCAATTATCAAACGCTGTGACACACCACAGGATATCTTGGCCCTGTTAGATGCACAGCCGTTTGCATAAACATAAAGATTTTATCCACGAGTTACAAAATAGTCATATCTGTGGAGGAGTTTTTATGAAAAACAAAACATATAAGTGCTTGATATCCTTGCATCACTCTTGGATTTGAATAACAACGAAGGTAACATTTGTTTTCTATTGGGTGATTACAACATACATTTATTGAAAGTGAGAACCACTCACTGACATCAGATTTTTTCTGAATACTTTATACTCCAACTACCTGGAGTCTGTGAACGTTCAAATGACTGGGAACTTTGAAATGACTGGGGACGTTCAAATGACTGGGAACTTTAAGATGACTGGGGACGTTCAAATGACTGGGAACTTTAAGATGACTGGGGACGTTCAAATGACTGGGAACTTTGAAATGACTGGGGACGTTCAAATGACTGGGAACTTTAAAATTACTGGGAACTTTAAAATGACTGGGAACTTTAAAATGCCTGGGAACGTTCAAATGACTGGGAACGTTCAAATGACTGGGAACGTTCAAATGACTGGGAACTTTCAAGTGACTGGGGACGTTCAAATGACTGGGAACTTTCAAGTGACTGGGGACGTTCAAATGACTGGGGACGTTCAAATGACTGGGAACGTTCAAATGACTGGGAACGTTCAAATGACTGGGAACGTTCAAATGACTGGGAACGTTCAAATGACTGGGAACGTTCAAATGACTGGGAACGTTCAAATGATTGGGAACGTTCAAATGACTGGGAACGTTCAAATGACTGGGAACGTTCAAATGACTGGGAACTTTCAAGTGACTGGGGACGTTCAAATGACTGGGAACTTTCAAGTGACTGGGGACGTTCAAATGACTGGGAACGTTCAAATGACTGGGAACGTTCAAATGACTGGGAACGTTCAAATGACTGGGAACGTTCAAATGACTGGGAACGTTCAAATGATTGGGAACGTTCAAATGACTGGGAACGTTCAACTGACTGGGAACGTTCAAATGATTGGGAACGTTCAAATGACTGGGAACGTTCAACTGACTGGGAACGTTCAAATGATTGGGAACGTTCAAATGACTGGGAACGTTCAACTGACTGGGAACTTTAAAATGACTGGGAACGTTCAAGTGACTGGGAACGTTCAAATGACTGGGAACGTTCAAATGACTGGGAACTTTCAACTGACTGGGAACGTTCAAATGACTGGGAACTTTCAAGTGACTGGGAACGTTCAAATGACTGGGAACGTTCAACTGAATGGGAACGTTCAACTGACTGGGAACGTTCAAATGATTGTGAACGTTCAAATGACTGGGAACGTTCAAGTGACTGGGAATGTTCAAATGACTGGGAACGTTCAAATGACTGGGAACGTTCAACTGACTGGGAACGTTCAACTGACTGGGAACGTTCAACTGACTGGGAACGTTCAAATGACTGGGAACGTTCAACTGACTGGGAACGTTCAACTGACTGGGAACGTTCAACTGACTGGGAACGTTCAACTGACTGGGAACGTTCAACTGACTGGGAACGTTCAAATGACTGGGAACGTTCAAGTGACTGGGAACGTTCAAATGACTGGGAACGTTCAAATGACTGGGAACGTTCAAGTGACTGGGAACGTTCAAGTGACTGGGAACGTTCAAATGACTGGGAACGTTCAAGTGACTGGGAACGTTCAAATGACTGGGAACTTTCAAAGGAAAAGGTAGAAAATAAGATTGTCTTGGAATTAGATCAACTGCTTTACAGGTTGTTAAATTGCTTAACATTATAGTAATCACAAGTGATAGACTTATTTCTGGTCAATTTCAGGACATTTGATCTGCATCAACACAGTCATTATATTTATAATTCGCTTCATTAATATCTAATGGGTTGAAGACCATGTTATCAGAGTTGATATCCTTGGCTTCATTAATATCTAATGGGTTGAAGACCATGTTATCAGAGTTGATATCCTTGGCTTCATTAATATCTAATGGGATGAAGACCATGTTATCAGAGTTGATATCCTTGGCTTCATTAATATCTAATGGGTTGAAGACCATGTTATCAGAGTTGATATCCTTGGCTTCATTAATATCTAATGGGTTGAAGACCATGTTATCAGGGTTGATTTCCTTGACTTCATTAACTTCTTGACGCTACCCATCCCTGTCGCGGGATCATTTTCGTCAGCAACTGCTGAATAGCATAGCAGTCAAATAATATTACTAAAAAATATTAACATTCATGAAATCACATGTGCAATATTGCAAAACACAGCTTAGCCTTTTGTTAATCCACCTGTCGTCTCAGGTTTTGAAATTATGCTTTACAGCGAAAGCAATCCAAGCGTTTGTGTAAATGTATCGATATTCTAGCATAGCATTATGTACACTTAGCATCAGGAAGCTTGGTCACGAAAATCAGAAAAGCAATCAAATTAACCGTTTACCTTTGATGATCGTCAGAAGTTTTCACTCACGAGACTCCGTTACACAACAAATGTTCCTTTTGTTCTATAAAGATTATTTTTATACCCAAAATACCGACGTTTGTTTGTTGCGTTATGTTCAGAAATCCACAGGAAAGAGCGGTCACGACAACGCAGACGGAAATTCCAAATAGTCTTCATAATGTCCACAGAAACGTTTTTTATAATCATTCCTCAGGTAGTTTTTAAAATAGTCTGTGTAGCTTTTTCAATAACAGCGGGAGGAACAATGGCGGCTTTACTCTGTAGCGCAAAAACTCACTCTGAGAGCCCCCACCTATCCACTTACGCAATGTGATCTTTCACGCTCATTTTTCAAAATAAAAGCCTGAAACTATGTCTAAAGACATAGAAATCCATCCACATACAGTGTGTAAGCACACACACACATGCACCCGCACACAAAAACACCCAGACACACACACACACAACACAGCCTGCCTCCCTCCCCTTCCCTACACATACATCTCTCCATCCATAGATCCATGTTCTGAGGGTCCTTCACCACACTAGGTAATATGCCCAGCCTCTGTCTGTCTCCATCTCTGATTGTGTCAGGGCTTACAGAGCTGAGTCTTAATCCAGGAGGAGGGTCTCTCTCTCTCTCTCTCTCTCTCTCTCTCTCTCTCTCTCTCTCTCTCTCTCTCTCTCTCTCTCTCTCTCTCTCTCTCTCTCTCTCTCTCTCTCTCTCTCTCTCTCTCTCTCTCTCTCTCTCTCTCTCTCTCTCTCTCTCTCTCTCTCTCTCTCTCTCTCTCTCTCTCTCTCTCTCTCTCTCTCTCTCTCTCTCTCTCTCTCTCTCTCTCTCTCTCTCTCTCTCTGTGTGTCTGCTAGAGATGGAGTTGAGAGAGAACCGCTTCACTCGGTCAATAGGCTTATAAGACTATCAGGGACTATTGATCGTGCCGGAGATTGGGGCCAAAGCTACCCTAATTGTTTTTTTACTAGCCTGTAGGTAAAGACAACAGTCACTGGCCCACACCACTCATGAATCTTACATCTGTTTAGTTGTGAAAGCACTGGGAGTTAATAGCCTTTGAATACTGGGGAGGGGTGTGTGTGTGTTTGCTAGGAGGGGTAGGGTGTGTGTGATGCTATGTGCAGCCTCAATTGGTATCGAATGGTCATATGTGGACTGGCCTCACTAGGCCAATATTGGCACCACTGGTTCTAACAAACAGATTTTTACCATCTTTCTCCCTCCCCTCCTCTTTGCGGTAGTGTAGGTCTCTCTCACTCTGGTTTACTCAGTCACTCACCAGTCCTAATTTATCCTCATCAACATCACACACACTGCGCCGGAAAGGAATCATCCAGCGTTGCAGACATCGTTATCCAATCCAACGCAGCCTCTCTGGTTCTGTACATTCTCAGTGTTGTTAGGTCAATACATGCTGCGTGAAGTCCAGAACATCTCTCCGTCCAGCCTGTGTGTGTGTGTGAAGTCCTATCTGTATGTGCAGCCTCCCCAGTGTCCGCTGTGTGTGGATTTATTTCCCATGTTTGTTTATTGTGGAGAGCAGCGAGTTTGTTTGTGCCTGGCTGTCAGAGAGACCGGCCTGGTGTGATGAAAGACACTTGGACCTTCCCATCCATTTCGCATTTGCTCCAATCAATTATTCAACAGGACAGCCAATTAAAAATGAGGGAGAGCGGTCAGGGCCTCGCCCCCCCCCCGAAGGCCGCCACTAGACAACTCTCTCCGTGAATAATTGGTGCAATTAATTTAGCATTGAGCAATACAGGCGTTCTCTCTCTCTCTCTCTCTCTCGGCTACTATACCGCTGAGCCACTCAACACAGCAAAACACACACGTACAGCTAGGCACACAATCGCCATTCCACACACATATCACACATACTGTATACACACACACACACACACACGTTTGTGTTCTTATCCTTGTGGGGACCAAACAATTGATTCAATTGAGCTATGGCAGTGTATTACAAATCAATTTGACAATACCTGGCAGTATTTCAATCAGAAGGAGGTATGGTTTGATATGGCTGAAAGACATCAGAAAGGTGTTGGGAAGTTCAGAAGAGCATCGGGAAATGATGTTGTATGATCTTCTGTGTAGAAAAGCACACCACCTTTAATTATGTTCTTCTTCCCTCTGTCTGGTTTAGTGGCAGGTATTGTCCACTCTGTTCTAATGAGTCCTGTGCGGCTTGTGGGCATTGTAGAGGGAAACAGACAAATCGAGTCCTTTCAGAAAGTATGTGTATAGCCCTTGACTTTTTCCACATTTTGTTGCGCCACAGCCTGAATTTGATATGGATTGGTGGTCACTGGCTGACACACAAACACCCTATAATGTCAAAGTGGAACTGTGTTTTAATTATTATTATTATTATTTTATTTTTTTACAAATTATAAAAAAATGAAAAGCTGAAATGTATTCAACCCCTTTGTTATGGCAAGCCTAAATACGTTCAGGAGTAAGCATTTGCTTAACAAGTCACATATTAAGTTGCACGGACCCACCCTATGTGCAATAATAGTGTTTACGTTATTTTTGAATGGCTACCTCATATATTTACTCCACACACAGAATTACAGTGTCTTTGGAAAGTATTCAGACCCCTTGACCTTTTCCACATTTTGTTACGTTACAGCCTTATTCTAAAATAGATTAAAGAAAACAATTTCCTCAGCAATCTACACACAATACCCAGTAATGAAAAAGCGAAAACAGTTTTTTTGAATTTTTTGCAAATGTATTAAAAACAAAAAACATAAATACCTTATTCAGACCCTTTGCTATTAGACTCGAAATTGTGCTCAGGTGCATTCTGTTTCCATTGATCATATTTGAGATGTTTCTACAACTTGATTGTACTTAGCTGCTGCTCATTCCGTTTGCTCGGAAATGGATAAATGGCGTCCATAGATACACATACCAGCAGTACTACACCTACACCTGTCAACGACACAAGTCGTTCTGCTTCCACGAGCACATCCAAAGATAGCATCAGTAATTCTACATTTGTTGTTAGCCCAGCTAGCATGTCCGAAGAGCTGCTGCGCCCTTACCCGGGAAAGCACCGAACAACAGATGCGGACTTTGGACCATCGAAGAGGCGAAAATATGATGAGAACTACATTGATTTGGGGTTTACTTATACTGGGAGTAGTGCCTTTCCTCAGCCACAGTGTGTTATATGTGCAAAAGTACTATCTCACAACTCGATGAAACCTTCACTCTTGCGCAGACATTTAGAAACAAAACATGCCAATTTGAAAAATAAGCCGCCAGAGTTTTTTGAGCGAGGATTAAGTGTTAAGACATGTATAAAAGCAACAGATACCATTAATAAGAAGGGGCTAGAAGCGTCTTATTTGATGAGCTACTGAGTGGCTAGGACAGGCATGCCCCATACTATTGTGGAGGACTTAATTCCTCCCACTGCCGTGGATATGGCTGGGATAATGCTGAGGGAAAAGGCCAAAAAAACTATACAGACAATGCCTTCATCAAACAGCACTGTTTCACGACGCATTAGAGAGATGGCAGGAGATATTTTGAAGCAATTACTGCTTTGCATACAAGCCAGTGAGTTCTATGCATTACGGCTGGATGAGTCAACAGACGTGCTGGGCCTGGCACAGCTCCTGGCATGTCCGTTACGTTTATGGGGGGTCAATTAAGGAAGACACCCTCTTCTGGAAACCAGGACAACAGGAGAGGATATTTTTAAGTACTGGACAGCTTTGTGATATCAAATGGACTTTGGTGGTCAAGATGTGTTGGTATCTGTACTGATGGTACAAAAGCCATGACCCGGGAGACATAGTGGAGTGGTAACACACGTGCAAGCAGTTTCTCCCAAAGCCATTTGGCTACACTGCAGCATCCACCGAGAGGCTCTTGCTGCCAAGGGAACGCCTGACAGCTTGAAAGACGTGTTGAACACTACAGTGAAAATGGTTAACTTAAAGCAAGGCCCCTGAACTCTCGTGTATTTTCTGCACTATGCAATGATATGGGCAGCGACCATGTAACGCTTTTACAACATACAGAAGTGCGCTGGTTATCAAGGGGCAAAGTATTGACACGTTTTTTGAATTGAGAGATGAGCTTAAAGTTTTCTTTACTGACCGTAATTTTCACTTGTCTGACCGCTTTCATGATGACAAGTTTCTCACACGACTGGCCTATCTAGGTGATGTTTTTTCTCGCCTGAATGATCTGAATCTAGGATTACAGGGACTCTGCAACTATATTCAATGTGTGGGACAAAATTGAGGCTATGGTTAAAAAGTTGGAGCTTTTCTCGTGTCTGCATTAACAAGGACAACACACAGGTCTTTCCATCATTGTATGATTTTGTGTGCAAATGAACTCAAGCTTACGGGACAATGTCAAATGTGATATAGCTTAGCACCTGAGTGAGATGGGTGCGCAGTTACGCAGGTACTTTCCCTAAACGTAGGACACAAACAACTGGATTCTTTATCCCTTTCATGCCCTGCCTTACTGGTATCTGAACAAGAGAGCCTCATCAAAATTACAACAAGCAGTTTTGTGAAAATTGAATTTAATCAGAAGCCACTGCTAGATTTCTGGAATGGGCTACGCTCAGAGTATCCTGCCTTAGCAAATTGCGCTGTTAAGACATTGATGCCCTTTGCAACCACGTACTTACAGTTGAAGTCGGAAGGTTACATACACCTTAGCCAAATACATTTAAATTCAGTTTTTCACAATTCCTGACATTTAATCGCAGTAAAAATTCCTGTTTTAGTTCAGTTAGTATCACCACTTTATTTTAAGAATGTGAAATATCAGAATAATAGTAGAGAGAAGGATTTATTTCAGCTTTTATTTCTTTCATCACATTCCCAGTGGGTCAGAAGTTTACATACACTCAATTAGTATTTGGTAGCATTGCCTTTAAATTGTTTAACTTGGGTCAAACTTTCAGGTAGCCTTCCACAAGCTTCCCACACTAAGTTGGGTGAATTTTGGCCCATTCCTCCTGACAGAGCTGGTGTAACTGAGTCAGGTTTGTAGGCCTCCTTGCTTGCACACGCTTTTTCATTTCTGCCCACAAATTTTCTATAGGATTGAGGTCAGGGCTTTGTGATGGCCACTCCAATACCTTGACTTTGTTGTCCTTAAACCATTTTGCCACAACTTTGGTAGTGTGCTTGGGGTCATTGTCCATTTGGAAGACCCATTTGCGACCAAGCTTTAACTGATGTCTTGAGATGTTGCTTCAATATATCCACATCATTTTCCTTTCTCATGGTGCCATCTATTTTGTGAAGTGCACCAGTCCCTCCTGCAGCAAAGCACCCCCATAACATGATGCTGCCACCCCCGTGCTTCACGGTTGGGATGGTGTTCTTCGGCTTGCAAGCCTCCCCCTTTTCCTCCAAACATAACCATGGTTATTATGGCCAAACAGTTCTATTTTTGTTTCATCAGACCGGGGGACATTTCTCCAAAAAGTACGATCTTTGTCCCCATGTGCAGTTGCAAACCGTAGTCTGGCTTTTTTTATGGCGGTTTTATTGAGCAGTGGCTTCTTCCTTGCTGAGTGGCCTTTCAGGTTATGTTGATATACGACTCCTTTTACTGTGGAGATAGATACTTTTGTACCTGTTTCCTCCAGCATCTTCACAAGGTCCTTTGCTGGTGTTCTGGGATTAATTTGCCTTTTCGCACCAAAGTAAGTTCATCTCTAGGAGACAGAACGCGTCTCCTTCCTGTGTTTATACATGCGCACAGTCAACTTAGTGTATGTAAACTTCTGACCCACTGGAATTGTGATACAGTGAATTAAACAATCGTTGGAAAAATTACTTGTGTCATACACAAAGTAGACGTCCTAACCGACTTGCCAAAACTATAGTTTGTTAACAAGAAACTTGTGGAGTGGTTGAAAAACTAGTTTTAATGACTCCAACCTAAGTGTATGTAAACTTCCAACTTCAACTGTATGTGAGAGTAGATTCTCGGCCCTCACTCTCATGAAAACTAATTGCAGGCACAGAGTGTGTGTGGAAAATGATTTAAGACTGAGACTCTCTCCAATACAACCCAACATTGCAAAGTTATGTGCATCCATTCAAGCACACCCTTCTCATTAACCTGTGGTGAGTTATTCACAATTTTCGATGAACAAATAAGGTTTTATATGTAAGATGGTTAAATAAAGAGCAAAATGAATTGATTTTATTATTATTTGTGCCCTGGTCCTATAAGAACTCTTTGTCACAACCCAGCTTGTGGGAAGTGACAAAAACTCACACTCATTTTTATGTTTATTAAATGTATCGTATGGTGTGTGTGGCGGGCTTATAATAATGGCAACAACAAAAAAAACATTTGAGAGTGTGCTGACCGTGGTGCTAGAGGGGGTACGCAGCTGGAGGTTGAATGTTTGAAAGGGTACGGGACTATAAAAAGTTTGGGAACCACTGGTCTACCGCATTAGATGCTCAAAAACATCTCTTGAAGGTGGATTTACCTTTTGCCTGAGGAATATGGATTGGTAAAGAGTTCCATTCAGCTCTGGCTCTCAATAAAACTTTAGATTTAAGGCGATTTTGTCCTTGGCTTAGGTTGTCTTAGATACCCTGAATTTACCTGTCTGGTTTGCTAGTTATGCGTGTTGCTAGTATGTACTAACTGGCCTGAAAAATACTATGTTTTTTTGAAAAAAATACAACATTTCTAAAGTAAATCAGAAGACTAGATAGTGGACGGGATTTGTTTTCAACGTGAAGCCGTGGGAGATTCTGATGCATTTACATAATATTCATACAGCCCGAACAATGAAGAGCTAATCAATCAGGCAGCCCTGTTTTGAGCAACATCTTTATATATCTATTTGTTGCAGATGACCATATATTTTTTTAAATTTTACCTTTATTTTACTAGGCAAGTCAGTTAAGAACAAATTCTTATTTTCAATGACGGCCTAGTGGGTTAACTGCCTGTTCGGGGGCAGAACGACAGATTTGTACCTTGTCAGCTCGGGGATTCGAACTTGCAACCTTTCGGTTACTAGTCCAACGCTCTAACCACTAGGCTACCCTGCCGCCCCGGACAGTACTCTAAGTGTGACCTGGGATGGAATCACCTGATTCAGAGTGCTAGATGTTACATACTCTGAACATTTTCAAGTAATAGCAATTCCCTTACCCATCTTAATTCCAATGTTATCTCTGTGTTCTGACCATGATAAAGCTGCGTCCAACATGATGTCGTAGTTTCCTTTGACTATTTTGACTCTTACCAGACGTCTGCGCGCACCCCCATACCTCAGGCACTTATTAAAAATACGAGAGATTGGGTTAGATATTTGGTTAGCTGTAACTCTAAGCAATTTGGCGTCAAGATTATCTGTACCAGGTGCCTTGTCATCCGAAAGAGACAACAGCGTCCTTTTCTACCTCTTCCCTTTCTACTTGGTGAAATTTCGAACATGCATTGCCTCTCCTTCGCGGTACCATCTTTTATAAGAGCCATCAGTTGGAATCATAGCATTCCTCAACGTGTCCACTTTTGCCTGTAAAACATTCATTAAAGTAGTTTGCGGTGTCGTGTGGTTTTGTAATAAATATATCCACTGATTCAACAAAATGATTCAACAAAATGTTCGGATTCCTACCCATAACAGCGTTCAACGTTCTCCACAGTTTTTTTCCCCCATCACCCTTCACTTCATCAATGTTGTGCTGATAGAAACCCTCCTTCTTTCATTTGTTGAGTTTGGTCACAAGATTTCTTCATTTACAATAACTTTGCTTATCAAACAGAGTGCCAGATGTATCTGCTGCTTTTTTGACTTCATAACGATGAATCATGACATGTCTCAGCTCATCATCAATCGATGGGGCACCGTTTGACCTCACAGTGCATTTTCTTAAAGGGGCGTGCTTGTCAGCTATGCTCAAGAATAATTTCATAAATGCACTTTTCAGTGACATTTCAGGATCATCCTTACTACACACTTCTAACCGTTGCACGTTCTTAATCTCACCCACAAACGAGTCCTGATTGAACCCTCTGCAGGACCGTACATAGATTACCTAGTGAGTGAAACTAAGTTATGATCACTGCAACCTAGTGCCACTGATACAGCTTTGGAACAAAGTTCAGCCATGTTTGTAAAAATGGGATCGATAGAAGTTGATGACATGACACCAGATCTGAACGGAGCAAAGTACAGAGAGATTCTTGATGAAAACCTGCTCCAGAGTACGCAGGACCTCAGACTGGGGCAAAGGTTCACCTTCCAACAGGACAATGACCCTGAGCACACAGCCGTGACAACTAAGGAGTGGCTTCGGGACAAATCAGTTTTTGCTTTATCATTATGGGGTATTGTGTGTAGATTGATGAGAAAGAAATGTAATACGTTTTAGAATCAGACTGTAACCTAACAAAATGTGGAAAAAGTCAAGGGGTCTGAATACTTTCCGAAGGCATTGTATCTGTAAGGTCCCTCAGTCAAGCAGAACATTTCAAACACAGATTCAACCACATAGACCAGGGAGGTTTTCCAATGCCTTGCAAAGAGCACCTATTTGTAGATGGGTAAAAAGAAAAGAAGCAGACATTGAATATCCCTTTGATCATGGTGACGTTATTGATTACACTTTGGGTGGTGTATCAATACACCCAGCCACTACAAAGATGCAGGCTTCCTTCCTAACTCAGTTGCCGGAGAGGAAAGAAACCGCTCAGGGATTTCACCATGAGGCCAATGGTGACTTTAAAACAGTTACAGGCTGTGATAAGAGAACACTGAGGATGGAAAAAACAAGGACATTTCTAAGTGACCCAAACTTTTGAACGGTAGTGTATATATATACTGTGTATATATACCAGCAAATCAGCTCCAACGTATTTTAATTATGGAAATCTGTTCCCAAGTATTCCCACACATAGTGGGGAGATACAGTATTTGTGATCGTATACAAATGTAAGCCAAGTTTAAAATGATTATGTTTGATTCAAATATTATATATGTTTGCGATCAATTTGCAGTCTACAAATGATTTGTAATTCTGTTCCAGCCCCCCTGACCATACTCTCAAAGAAAGTGCCTGATCCCTGCCATAAGGGCATGCTTTGTAACATACACTCATTCGGATGCACAAATGTACACTTTCAGTTCGGTTTCAAGTCCCAGAGTTAGGCCTTAAATTATAGCCGTACAAAGGAATTTTGTGCAGTTCTCCCTGTTACTTTCTCTTATCTCAATTATGGGCTACCCTCCCGAGATGGTGCCTGTGAGGAGGATAATTACACACATACACACACACAAACACATACAAGAATGCTAGTGACAGCTAAATTCCACCACAGCTTTGATTTATTCAATCACAACAGAAGCATTATGATGGACCCCACCTCCACCCCTCCCATCACCCCCCCTCTCTTTATTGATCAATCTCCCCCCCCCCCCCCCCCCTCCCACCACCTCTTTTCATAGCCAGATTGACAGTTGAGTAATTTCTCTGTCGGCGATGACTGACGGATGGTAATGGGAAGACGTTTCAGCATGGCATTACAACACAAAATGATTTCCAATTTACCGCTCATCAAAAGTACTCTCACAAAAAAAAGAGTGAGAAAGACACAGAGGGAGCGAGGGTTAGGGAAGGAAAGAGAGGGAAGCGGTAGAAGAGAATGAAAAAAACAACAGCCGCTTTATCGCTTCAATTACTGATATTTTACGTTTAGTTTAAAGCGACATGTTTTTGTAATGTGACAGGCTTCACTGGATTTGAAAAACCTCTTCAGACCCTCTCCAGTCTTGGCTCGGGAGATAATGACGGGGGAGGGGGAGAAGAGAAGAGGGGGAGGGAGTGATAGCTGTGAATCCAGAGCCTCTTCAGATAGCCCTGTCTGCCTGTCTGTCTTGGGGTTAGGGAGATCATGCCAGAGCCTCGACGTGGAGTTTTTGTTTTATTTTATTGTACCTCGCCTGTCACTGGGAGGGGGACAGGCGTATGGGTGGGGGTGGCAGTTTTGGGGGCCTCCATAAAGCTATTTTACTACTCCCCTGGCTCTACCTCTCTGTGAATATGCTCTTTACCTACAGTATTTTGCCAGCTGTATCCTACTGAGACACCTACCCTGACCTAGGCAATTCCACGGTAAAATAATTATGCTTTGACTCCATTTTTTATTTTTGCCAAACAAAAACCTATGGTTTAACAAACCATAGAACTCGATGCGCAATGACTAATTTTGAGGAAGAACTATGCAGATGCAAACTTTGGTAACAGAATTACGGTGAAATCTCCCTCTGGTTTTTATGCGACCACATTTTCTATAACCACTGTTAAATATCTGCTCCAAATTAAGATTCAAAGATGTCTGCAGAAAGAATGGGGTGTCAGCTATGACATGGTACCTTGAGTTTGAAAACATCTCTTTTGGTTGAACTACAGTAGAACTACAGTACAGAAAGTAAAGTGGATTTACACCCGGTAACAGAATTACAGTAACGGAATTACATCATGGGCGTAATTATGTATATGAATGTCATTCCTCTCATGTTTCACACGTTTGGACATCACAGCAGAGCACAGTACAGCAGAGCACAGTACAGCAGAGTAGAGTGAGTAGGGTAGATTAGGGTAGAGTATAGTTCAGTACAGTAGAGCACAGTACATTATACAACGGGTGGGTCTAAGACAGGAAATGTATACATTTATTAAAAGCTTGTAGACATGATCTCCCATTTATTTGAGTCTAACATTTAGTTTTCAACATTGGAGATTTGTTTAAACCTTGCTGTCTGTCTCTCCAACATTTGCAACAATGTTTTAATATTGATATTCCATTTCCAGCTGTCCCATAGTTATGAACGTGTCGGGATGAGACAGACAGGGATGAGAAAGACAGGCAAACAGATTTTCTCAGCCAGTTGAAATCATGAATTAGTTGGCATAATTTATATGGATTTATACAAAGAAATGTCACTAGAAAACAGGTCACACTAAACGAAATGCAGCTTGGTTTGCAGTCTTCCAGCTTCAGTTTGAAGTGATTGTGTTAGCTGTGTTGCTGGTTAGCTCCTCTGAACAACAGTGTCCTGACGAGAGAGCCCATTTTCTATGCCAGGTATAATCGCGCATCATTAGCTCATAGTTATGGGATGTATCCAAATAAATGTCACTAGAAAACAGCTTAAACAAATGCAAATGCAGCTACTTTGCTGTTATTCTGGCTGCATTGTTTGAGGTGACTGTAAGTTAGCCGTAGTTGGCTAGCTAGCAAGCAAGGGATAAGAACGGCAATGGAACATTTAGAACGAACAACTGGGTCACGTCCATAGATACAGAACAAAAAGACTTCATGACTGGGCTGCGTCTCTTGCAACAGGAACGTTAGACCGAACGACCAGCCGGCTCGGGTAGAAACCTTAGATTTGTGTCGGGAACTTTAACTCGTGGACGTTTTAATCACTTAATAATTCATAAACAAATGTGATATTTGTAAATCACTATAGATAATTGGTAGGTCTACCATTACTTGTTACTACTGTGAACTTTCATTATCCTCCCTCCACATGAAGGAGCGAAATGATCAAATATGTTAAAGATAAGGGGGGCTTTGGTAACAGGATTATAAGGCACAAGGCATTATTGCTTAAACTTACAGAAGGTAAACAATTTCTCCAAAATGAAATATACAGTGAATTCGGAAGTATTCAGACCCATTCACTTTTTCCACATTTTGTTACTTTACAGCCTTATTCTGAAACAGGTTTTTAGATATTTTTTGAAATTTAAATATCACATTTTCAGAAGTATTCAGTCCCTTTACTCAGTACTTTGTCGAAGCACCTTTGGCAGTGATTACAGCCTCGAGTCTTCTTGGGTATGACACTGCAAGCTTGGCACACCTGTTTTTTGGGAGTTTCTCTCATTCTTCTCTGCAGATTCTCTCAAGCTCTGTCAGGTTGGATGGGGAGCGTTGCTGCACAGCTATTTTTAGGTCACTCCAGAGATGTATGATCAGGTTCAAGTCCAGGCTCTGGCTGGGCCATTCAAGGACATTCAGAGACTTGTCATGAAACCAGTCCTGCGTTGTCTCGGCTGTGTGCTTAGGGTTGTTGTCTTGTTGGAGGGTGACCTTCGGTTTTCATCAAGGATCTCTCTGTACTTTGCTTTGTTCATCTTCCCGTCGATCCTGACTAGTCTCCCAGTCCCTGCCACTGAAAAACATCTCAAGTTGTAGAAACATCTCAAGGGTGATCAATGGAAACAAGATGCACCTGAGCTCAATTTCAAGTCTCGTAGCAAAGGGTCTGAATACTTATGTAAATAAGGTATTTCTGTTTTTTATTTGCAAGCATTTCTAAAAACCTGTTTTCACTTTGTCATTGTGGGGTATTGTGTGTAGATTGACGAGGAAAATGTTTTATCTAATCAATTTTAGAATAAGGCGTAACAAAATGTGGAAAACTTCAAGGGGTCTGAATACTTTACCGAATGCACTGTGTTGATATTAGTTGGCATGGGTCTTTACGGCAACATTATTGTGTCTGATGTGCTGTATTTATGATACCTTTTAAGACCTTTTCTGGCCAATGTTCTCTACGACTAATTTCCCATCTGTTTATCCAGACATCAAAGCATTATGCATCATTTTTAAGATGGAAAGTTATTGAAAAATGTATCTATGCCTTCATTTCCCAACAAATTTAGACTCTTAGATTTCATTTGACACCCAATTGATATGCTCCTATGAACTTCACATGTTGGTACTCATGGGTCCTTTTACATGTAAATGCCCACCTCTAAATCCTGACCTCTGATCAGAGACTTTATCTGCAGTTCTATCTGAAACTCCCTCCCTCACTCACTGTCTCAGCAGTGCTGCCCAGGTACCATGGAAGAAAAATGTGGGGAACCATCCACACCCTCCTCACCCACCTGCAGCCTCATGAAATCCTCTGCATTCACTCAGACCTTATCCTAGACAGTATGAGTGCAACTGTATCGTCTCCTTTCCCCTCTCCGTGCCCTCCCGTCCCCAGCTGTTCAAAGTGTCACCTGAGAGATTGATAAGTTCATGCTGTAAGCGCTTTGTTTGGAGAGCCTCCCGGAGTGAGAGAAAAACACCACCTGCTTGGCGAAGGAGCGTAGGGAGTTAGTCTAACAGGTCTGTGTGTGTCAGGCTGGGCGGGCGGCGTTGAGGGAAGGTTGGGGGGAGACGGCCGCCAAAACGCACCGTGGGCCCTTGACATCTGAGAGCGAGCACTGCCCCGTGCCGTGTTGGCCCCAAGTGACCGGCGCTACGCCGTTGCGCCGTCAAGCAGGCTGTTGCAGATACCTCTGCATGCCCCCCCTCCCAACCACACACACACACACTCATGCACACATCTGACGGCGGGAACAGCTGTTCTGTTAAACATGCTGTATGGCACCATATGCTTCATCTACCAGATATGGCTTCATATCATATCAGCTCCAACAACATGGAGGATCGGAGTCAGCCCAGTGGCAGTCACCCACATAGAGGATCGGAGTCAGCCCAGTGGCAGTCACCCACATAGAGGATCGGAGTCAGCCCAGTGGCAGTCACCCACATGGAGGATCGGTGTCAGCCCAGTGGCAGTCACCCACATGGAGGATCGGAGTCAGCCCAGTGGCAGTCACCCACATGGAGGATCGGAGTCAGCCCAGTGGCAGTCACCCACATGGGGGAACGGAGCAAGCCCAGTGGCAGTCACCCACATAGAGGATCGGAGTCAGCCCAGTGGCAGTCACCCACATGGAGGATTGGAGTCAGCCCAGTGGCAGTCAGCCCAGTGGCAGTCACCCACATAGAGGATCGGAGTCAGCCCAGTGGCAGTCACCCACATAGAGGATCGGAGTCAGCCCAGTGGCAGTCACCCACATAGGGGATTGGAGTCAGCCCAGTGGCAGTCACCCACATAGAGGATCGGAGTCAGCCCAGTGGCAGTCACCCACATGGAGGATCGGAGTCAGCCCAGTGGCAGTCACCCACGTGGAGGAATGGAGCAAGCCCAGTGGCAGTCACCCACATGGAGGATCGGAGTCATCCCAGTGACAGACACCCACATAGAGGATCGGAGTCAGCCCAGTGGCAGTCACCCACATAGAGGATCGGAGTCAGCCCAGTGGCAGTCACCCACATGGAGGATCGGAGCCAGCCCAGTGACAGTCACCCATATGGATGATCAGAGCCAGACCAGTGACAGTCACCCACATGGAGGATCGGAGCCAGACCAGTGACAGTCACACACATGGAGGATCGGAGTCAGCCCAGTGACAGTCAACCACATGGAGGATCGGAGTCAGCCCAGTGAGCCACCCACATGGAGGATCGGAGTCAGCCCAGTGACAGTCAACCACATGGAGGATCGGAGTCAGCCCAGTGACAGTCACCCACATGGAGGATCGGAGTCAGCCCAGTGACAGTCACCCACATGGAGGATCGGAGCCAGCCCAGTGACAGTCACCAACATGCAGTTACACTGTACATGCCATTTAGCCAAACACTCGCATTGGCTAAATGGCATGTACAGTGTAAATCAAGATATAGCCGATATGAGGAATGATAAATATATTTTTCTTTAAAAAGCATAAAGTTTTTCATGCACGCATGTACGAGCGCGTCTAGTTTTTTGGTGCAGGACCGTGACACTTTATCCGTCCTCGCCATTAGAATCCCCGAATCAAAACTTACGGTATTCAATCATTTTGATTAAAAGCCAAGATCTCGAACAGTACTGTTGGGAGTGGAGAGGCCTAAGCAGCCCGCCACGTTTGAGAATTCATATATTTTCATAAACTTTTAACAATGTCAATGAGACACGTCTTCAATCTTTGGTCCACGCGACAGCGGGGCATTCAATCTTTCTTTAGCTTTTCGACAGAAAATTTGAATACGAGCACAGTGTTATTAATGTGATGGTTGTTACGGGGGGGGGGGGGGGGGGTGGCTTCATGGGGGGATTCGCAGAGGGGGTTTTATTAGTTTTGGAGACACTTGAAGCTGAGGAATAAGAGGGAACGGGAGGAAGCAGGGAGGGCGAACACAGAAAGCAACGCTCGGCTAGGTCAAACACCGGGACTTGTTTGGTCCTAGCACGTACAGTATGTTAAGATTCTAATTCGGCACGCCCAATTAACAACACTAACAAACCAAGGGGATTCATTCCTACAATTTCCTACCAGCTACAGTTTTCAATGTTAGACAGGTTAAGATTGTGGCTTGTATATTTGTTTTGTTTCGATTTTTGCGGGGGTCCTATCCACAATCTTCATTATTTCCCTGTATTATAGTCAAAATGTTCCTCAACTTTTGCTCTACTGTAAATGTATCTGTTGAAGACAGGCACATTTGAGGCATACCTTCCTAAACTGAGGTTCAATCTTACATGGACAGTTTGTGGTTGACGTCAGTGTACTTGTTTATTGGTGTTAACTCTAACTAATCACACTATTAAAACCGAAAAAGCAAAGTAGAAGAAGCCCAGTTTTGCCCAAGAAAAAATGGCGTCAATTTCTTCTGAAAAAAGACCCATAAATGTATGAAGTGAAGTATAGATAGTGACTTATATGGATGATGTTTGGAGTGATATACTACATTTGGAACACTGATAAATACCATGACTATGAAAAGCACTTCAAATTTCCCCGACTGACCTTGTCCTTGATGTTATGAAGACACTGCCTTGGCTAACATCAAATGATTTGCCAATAGTACAATCGATCAATTTGTACATCTAAATTGAACACGTTACACAATCCATAACAATTGGGCAAGGTATAGATGTGTCCTAAATGGGACCCTATTCTCTATATAGCGCGCTACTTTTGACCAGAGCCTTATGGACCTTACCATGAAGGGAATCGGGTGCCATTTGGGATGTACCCTTTTGACACATCTTTGGTGTCATCGGAGGAGCCATAGAGGCGCCTGGGTAATAGACAGGAATTATTACGTGTCTGGTTACATGTAACTCTGGTGGCCATTTTATCTCCATCCACTGTGCTGTTGTAGATATCCACCTGTCAATAGTCACACCAGGTCAAACACTATGCTGACGTTATTATTGTGTCTGTGTTTGTGTGTGTGTGCATACCAGTATCTATGTTTGTTGGTCTCCAATTTCTCTCTCTCAGCCCTGTCCCCTTTCCCCTCTCTGTGTCAGTGCTGTCATCAGGATGGATTGAGCCAGTCCCAGTCTCCCCCCCCCCCCAGTGCAAACCAAACCACCGCGGACAGACAGAGTGGGCTAGTAACCCACTGGATAACAAGTAGACGCCCTCGTCCCTTTTGGGGACGTGAGGGACTGTAGAGTTAGAGATATGGGCCTGGGTGCGTTGAGGTGTCTGATAGGGAGAGAGGAGTGATGGGGGGGGGGGGGGGGCAGGCAGAGTTCCAGAGAGGTTCCTGTGGTCATTTGTAACGGGTACATTCTCTCATAGCACCTGCCCAAACCAGGCTCCCCTGTAATGACTCAAACTGATGGTGTTAATAAGACCGGCTGCCCCCCCTTGGCTAGTAGTGGAACGCCCCAACAAAGGTAGAGCCCCACAAGATTCAATGCACACACACACACACACTCACGGACTCAAGCAGGCACACACACGCTCATAGGCATAAACACACACACAAACACGGACGGTCGGGCGAACACACACACATCTCTAGCAAGCCTACCTTTCAGACGAGGGGGCGGGGGAAGAGAGAAAGGGTCCTTTCCTATCTATAAAAGAGATACAGAAATAATCATGGAAATGAAATGTGTTACGGTGAACATCTTTCTGCTGGAAGGAAAAGCAGGAACGATTATATATGTATTCATGCATGTACAGATAATCTGTCTCTTTTTTATTTGATAGATAAACATCAGTAATTGTTGGTTGACTCGTTTGCACCCCGTATGGAAACATATAGCCTTTTTCATTCTACCAACTGTTTATTTGGTGTTCTCTCCAGCTTTGTAATGCTTCTGCTCTTCCAACATTTAATCTTTTATTTCGGGCTACTGATCACCTCTGAGGGTTGTGTGACTAAACAGTGCTACTGTGTGACCAACACGAGGCGGATAGTAGTTTTTGTTTGCCTCTCTCTCTCTCTCTCTCTCTCTCATTCTCACTCTTTCTCTCATTACAAAATTAGCCAAACAAAGCCTGAGCACTATAAAGGAAAACACAATAACAGAGGCGCTCGTTATGTGGAAATAAGAGGACACTTAATTGGGAATTGGCGGAGTCGCAGTATTTATTCCTGTACTGTCAGCACAGTCTCCAATCTCTCTTTCTCTCTCTCTTTCTCCAACTCTCCCACCTTTAAAATCACTCTCTCATCTCTCTCTCCTCCCTCAGCCCGTCTCTCCCTGTCTTTCTCCCTCTGTCTAACTCTCTTTCTCGCCCTCTCTCTCTATCTGTCCCGGCCCGAGGTAAACATATTTTGCAGGAAAGCTGACGGAGAGCTTGTTTTAACAAGGTCAGCGAGTCAACGCCTGCCCTCGTCACGCCAGCCTGGCTGTGTGGTGGGCCGTCTGTGGTCTAGCCGCAGACGACACTGTGGCATCTCCACGGACAATTTATCCTCTACACCTTCAATAATGAAATAATGCTTCCTCTCCTCTTCTCTACTCTTTCTGCCTACACATCTCCTCTCCTTCTCCGCTTCTCCTCTTCCTCTCCTCTTCTGCTCTCCTCTCGTCTTCTGCACGACTCCTCTTCCCCTCCTACTCGTCTCCTCACATCTCATCTCCATCTCTCCGCTTCTCCTCTTCCTCTCCGGCTGTGAGTGTTTTTTGGAGAGCAGGCCTAAGTGCCACCAGGCCTCAGACTGACCGGCTTCCTCTAAGGCACGATGGACTGGCGCTGAGGACTGCAGGTTTTACGAGAGAACACATAGTCCGTCGTCCAACACTAGTGTGTGTGTGTGTGTGGTGTGTGGTGTGTGTGTGGAGTGTGTGTGTGTGTGTGTGTGTGTGTGTGTGTGTTGTGTGTGTGTGTTGACCTGAGTGATGGGTGGTGACCCCCTGCCTGGCGCCTGCACTCCTCTCTCCCACCTTACAGACTTCGATAGCCGTGGCTTGTATTATTATTCACCATCGCCGTGTCCAAAGTTCTGCAACAGTGTTCCCTAATGAATGCGATCCAGGCGCTTTGATGAGACGTGTAACAAATGAAGGAACCGGTTTTTGCATTTGTTCCGTCAAAGTTTTACTGCCGGTTACTAAGGTGACGGCTGAAATGGGAGGGTTATCTCTGTCTGTGTTAATCGATTGGATTTGATTGAGTGTGATTTTGAACGTCCCTCATTTCTCTGAGTTGACGGGTTGTTTCCTTCCCTGTGGTAAACATTGTAATCAGCGTGGATCTCCCACTCGGTCTCTGCCATGCTAGGACCCAGGTTAAGTGCAGTTGCAGGCTATTATACATCATTAGGGTAAGTAAGACTCAGCCACGGGGGGAAGAGAAATGGAGGCCTCGGATGGTTCATTCCTCATCGGCTGCATGGAGCTGAGGGAGGGTCGAGGAGGCAGGAATAAGGCCCGATATCTACACGCTCGCACGATCGGACACTCACACGCAAGCAAATATGTGTACGCCTGCACACACACAGCCACATAGTCACAAATCACTGTGCCAAAAATACACTTTATAGGGGGTAAAATACCACACCAGCCAGCCAGCTAGTCGACAACACTACTCTACGTGGGAAGACAGAGTTGAAACTGGGACTTCTGGGATTTCTTTGTCTGTGTCTTTTTACAGTTAGTCCCATATCAGAGCAGCAACCTCCAGTTGGGCTTGTAAAGTGTGGACTAGATCTGGGGGCCAGTGGAACCTTCAATCGTCTTGCAGAGGAGAAAGCAAAGTGAGAAGTGCTAGATAAAGGAGAGCAGGAGAAATAGTCATTGTTCTCATTACGGAGGAACAACAAAAACATCCGTAGAGCTCAAACCGAGGAGAGAGCAGTGTTGAAAGACACTGTAGTTACTGCAACGAAGGCCACCTCCTCCCTCCGGCCGGAATGAAAACCTCAGGCCGGACGGCGCAGTGGAACCGCTCACATTTGAATGCTAATTTCGAGAAAGGACAGTTCGATGAATAGATCTGCTCTTCTCTCTGAAGAAAGGACTTGGCCGCATTAGAGATTGGAGTTTTAAATGCAATTTAAAGAAGAAGACAAAACACAAAAAAGAGGAGATATTTCCCCAATGTTTTTAAATTAAAGCCAGAAAGGGCATTACCAGGAGAGCATATTTTTCTACAGGCAATTACAAGGTCAATGCACCCTCAACATCCTCCTTTAAAGGTCCCCTATGTATGTTCTGGAATTGTGTTCTTGTATTCAACTTCTTTAATTGGCTCTGTAGTGGCTGCGCAGACACACACACGCGCACACACACACACACACACACACACACACACACATATACATTTAATGTGCACACACACGCACACAGACCCTGCACACACGTAGAGATCCAGTAGCTGGGGGAGCAGGGGGAGAGAAGAGCTGGTCTGGTTTGTCTCTCTGGGCTGGGTGACAGCTGTGTGTGAAGTCCTTTGAATCTGCCCACACTGTCATCTGTTCATATGAAATCTACACACACGCACGCACACAGGCAAATACATGTTAAGCTGTTAAAGTGGTTTTGTGAAGCATTCCTTCATTATTGACTGGAGTCCATACCCAAAACCTGCAGTACCTTGAAAGGACAGAGATTGAAATTCAGGTGGCAGCAAACTGCAAAAGCGACAGAGTGAAGAAGAGAGAGGGAGAAGAAGACGAGCTGCGGAAGAAGCCGAGAGGACAGGGCAAAGAAGAGAGAGAGAGAGAGAGAGAGAGAGAGAGAGAGAGAGAGAGAGAGAGCTAGAGAGAGAGACAGAGAGAGAGAGAGAGAGAGAGAGAGAGCTGGTTTACATTACACCGGAGATCGTCTTTGGCATGCGTCAGCCGGCGAGAGGCATCAATCACTCCATCTGTGTAAAATCACAAGCTGACTCCGATATTGCTAAATATTTATACTGTCAGATACACACAGGCAGTGCAGCTGAATGAGGGGCATTCATTAGGCCTGTCAGCCTGCAGATGGAGATTAGAGGGAAACCTCCCACCATGGTCGCCTCGCACCATCTCCCCAGCGCTATATTTAGCCCCTTCACCACGATAAATATCTCTGCAATGCCTCTGTTAGGTAAATATTGGGTAAATACGACCAGGGATGATCTGGAGGTAACGTAAATAGAACGTTGTGTCGTCGAGAGGTGACAACAGGGATGTAAACGCAGTAGGTTTGGTCAGGCCTGTTGCCTCGACTTTGCTAGGCCTTGCGCTACCAAATGTTTCTGTCTTTCGGTCTCTGTCTGTGTTTTTCTCTTTCTGTCTGTCTGTCTTTCTCTTTATTTATTTTTTTCTCTCTTTCTTTCGCTCCTCTCTTTCTCTTCGTCTATCTTCTTCGGTTTAAACGTGACGCAAGCGGCTCATATCTTTGATTACTCGCAGAGGGCTGACTATTTCATCTGTCTGTCTATCAGAGTTTCAGATTATAGTAGCCTCCACACTCACCCCCCCTCTCTCTCTCTTTCTCTCTCTCTCTCTCTCTCTCTCTCTCTCTCTCTCTCTCTCCCACTCTCTCTCTCTCTCTAGCTCTCCCACTCTCTCTCTCTCTCTCTCTCTCTCTCCCACTCTCTCTCTCTCTCTAGCTCTCCCTCTCTGAAGCAACACAGCAAAGCAACAAAGAAATAGAAAACTTTTTCCGCTTAATTACAGTGGAAACCTCCAGGTTGATTCGTGGGGAAAAAATCTGCTTCTATTTCATAACGAATCATTGAGTCGCAGGGGAGTGTGAGGGATAGAGAAGGGACACAGGGATGGAGGGAGGAATGGCGAGAGCTCGGAGAAAGGGAAAGGCGTGTAATTATCTTCAGAACGTAGCCATCACCAGTAAATCCGTGGAGCCATCTGACATGGCTAATTAAGGAAGCAATCAAAGGTCCATCTCCCGAGAGTTGGATAGGGCGAGGTAGAGAGAGAGAGAGAGAGGGGGCGAGAGAGAGGTGTAATGGGGAGAGTGAGAGAAGGGCAGGAAGGAGAGTGGAGGAGTGACTGAAGCAGCCGGTTCTTGTTGGGCTCTTTGTGATGATTCCATGTGTCAGTCCTCTGAGCGGAGGCTCCTGCAGGCCTAACTAACCCCAGCTCCTTTATCAAGCTTCGATCTAACGCTCACTAGCACAGATATTGTAAGTCAGTGTGCTATGCCCCAGTGGAAGGCTGTGTGTGTGCGTGAGTGTGTGCATGTTCGTGTACAGTTTAAGACGGAATTTTACATACACTTATGTTGGAGTCATTAAAGGGACAGTCAACTTAGTGTATGTAAACTTCTGACCCACTGGAATTGTGATACAGTGAATTATAAGTGAAATAATCTGTCTGTAAACAATTGTTGGAAAAATTACTTGTGTCATGCACAAAGTAGATGTCCTACCCGACTTGCCAAAACTATAGTTTGTTGACAAGAAATTTGTGGAGTGGTTGAAAAACGAGTTTTAAACAGCTTGGAAAATTACAGAAAATGATGTCATGGCTTTAGAAGCTTCTGATAGGCTAATTGACATCATTTGAGTCAATTGGAGGTGTACCTGTGGATGTATTTCAAGGCCTACCTTCAAACTCAGTGCCTCTTTGCTTGACATCTTGGGAAAATCAAAAGAAATCAGCCAAGACCTCAGAAAAACAATTGTAGACCTCCACAAGTCTGGTTCATCCTTGGGAGCAATTTCCAAATGCCTGAAGGTACCACGTTCATCTGTACAAACAATAGTACGCAAGTATAAACACCATGGGACCACGCAGCCGGCATACCGCTTGGGAAGGAGACGCATTCTGTCTCCTAGATTAACGTACTTTGGAGTGACAAGTGCAAATCAATCCCAGAAGAAGCCACTGCTCCAAAACCGCCATAAAAAAAGCCAGACTACAGTTTGCAACTACACATGGGGACAAAGATTGTACTTTTTTGAGAAATATCCTCTGATCTGATGAAACAAAAATAGAACTGTTTGGCCATAATGACCATAGTTATTTTTGGAGGAAAAAGGGGAAGCTTGCAAGCCGAAGAACACCATCCCAAACGTGAAGCACGGGAGTGGAGGTATCATGTTGTGGGGGTACTTTGCTACAGGAGGGACTGGTGCACTTCACAAAATAGATGGTATCATGAGGATGGAAAATGATGTGGATATATTGAAACAACATCTCAAAACATCAGTCAGGAAGTTAAAGCTTGGTCACAAATGGGTCTTCCAAATGGACAATGACCCCAAGTATACTTCCAAAGTTGTGGAAAAATGGCTTAAGGACAACAAAGTCAAGGTATTGGAGTGGCCATCACAAGGTCCTGACCTCAAGCCTGACTCAGTTACACCAGCTCTGTCAGGAGGAATGGGCCAAAATTTACCCAACTTATTGTGGGAAGCTTGTGGAAGGCTACCCGAAACGTTTGACCCAAGTTAAACAATTTAAAGGCAATGCTACCAAATACTAATTGATTGTATGTAAACTTCTGACCCACTGGGAATGTGATGAAAGACATAAAAGCTGAAATAAATCACTCTCTCTACTATTATTCTGACATTTCACATTCTTAAAATAAAGTGGTGATCCTAACTGATCTAAGACAATAAATATTTACTAGGATTAAATGTCAGGAATTGTGAAAAACAGAGTTTAAATGTATTTGGCTAAGGTGTATGTAAACTTCAGACTTCAACTGTATGTGTGCTTTCTCAGCGGTGCTCTGTAAGAGAACCCATGATTACTTATAGGGTACATGTATAATGTAACGGCAACTCAGCTAGAAAGCAGATTGAACCTTGGTTGTAATTCACCCAATAGTCAGTGCTCTGTGAAATGTGTGTGTGTATCTGTGTGTCTGGGATTCCTCTGAATTAATTGTCCAGTTCTCGCACATTTCCTGGGTGGTCAGATACGGAAGGTGAATGAGACAAAGGGTCGGACACTTCCCCACAAAAAAACTCACCTTTATCAAGGGTTACCCCCTCTCCTCCACCCACCCTCCGTCTCCTGTTGGCAGAGGCGTGGGTGACCAGGGGGTCAGCCAGTCTTGGCCAGGGAAGAGTCAGCAAAAAAAGGAGCTGAGTTCAGGGAGGAGAGAGGAGGAGAGTGACCTGGCTGTATGCACTGTGAGTGACAAACACTGAACCAAAACCTGGTTGTATGCCTTCTTCCTTTGACTGTCAGCCCTATGCCTTATATATACTGTACATCCTTAAAGGCCCACTCTGTGATTTTTATGATTATTTATGATTATTTAAATTAATGATTGAAACCCATTGATTCTTGGAGAATGTAACTGATGTGCCTCTCTTGAGCTACTTGTTGAATATACGGTTGACCTAGAAAGATCAGTGTGCCCATGTATGGCTGTTTGTCCTTGGGGTGTGTACTGCGCTGTGTGTCTCCATCCTTCTCTCTCTCCTCCTTATCCTTTTCTCATCTTTCTCTCCTCCTCATCCCCCTAGTGTCAATCTCGTCCTGGTGTAATTGCTTGTTTTTTGGTCACCAGGCCAGTTCCCCCTCCCTGGCGTTGATTCATAGAGCTTGTAAAGGTGACAGTGGTCCCTCTCAGTCCCTTTCAGCTGGAACAAAGCAGGTGACAGAAACACATTCCTAGACGGCTGACCTGATGGTCCCCACTGTCCCCACCCCGTCTCTCCTAGCCTGGACTTGAGGGACACAGGAGGAGTAGTAGTGGGTCTTCATTCAAGCATGTCGTCAGTACCATGTAGTGAGGGGGGGGGGACTTCCTTCTTCTAACCCTCCCCCATGTCCCACAGCTCTGCCCCCACAGCCCATCCGTGGTGACCTGGATACATGCTCTCTCTGACACTTGAACTACTTAGCTGTGTCACCTTCAAAAGCCCCGACAGCACCACCGACACCCATCCTGCTTGCGCGTCAGCTGGAAAACGGCCTCACAAATCAAACACCCACAGGTTCATATCTCGGATTTTACGGAATCGGCGCGTAAGAGGATGGTAAAAAGGATGGTAATTGATCTTGAAGTCCATGTGTTTGTCACAGTGTTGTCATTGTGCCGTCATGTTTGATTCAGTATAATTGACTGGGCTTGGCTTATGCTTATGTCCAATCCAGGTTCGACTGTCCACTGTGTCCAGGTTGATTCGTGTTCAGTGTTAAAGCAGTTCAGACAACGTTAAGGTTGACTTGTGTAATTGATTGATGGGGGCTGCATGTCGGTGTTAAGGTTACTTCCTCTAACTGCTGGTAAGTGGCGTCTGACCGCTTCCCAGGTGAAGACCCTCTCCTTCCTGAAGTAATGCCACTTAGAACCCCCCCCCCCCCCCCCCCCCCCCTCCTCTACCCAACACCGCAGGCTGTGCTGGCTGTGGGCATTGATCCACTGATCAATATATAGCTGCATCTGTAGTGTACACACTGAAGACTCCAAGCTGTTGGCTGTATGGTAATAGGGTAGGCTAAAAGCATCCGCATGCTTCCCAGATGAAACAGTTCGGAACAGTTTGGGCATATATTATGACAAAAAAAAGGTTAACGTTATTGGTTGTTTTGGACTTTCTTTCTTTTTTCAGCTGTTCGGGCACACCATTTTTTTCCTCGACTCAAGCTGAAGTCGGTGATTGGTCGGCTTTAGAAATTCTTCACTGGTGCCTGTTGTCATTCGACAAGAGACGACTCGTCCTCATGCACATTCTGTTCACTTGAGGAATACTGCACCAAACAGTACCTAGTTAGACGTAAAATCGCCTGACTAAGATCTCTTGGACAAAACATTTCAAAAATGAATGACAGATTTCTTGAATGGTCTTCGATTCATTCGGACTATTTTGAGGAAGCGTATACCGCCTACGGCATCTCAAAATGGACAAACCGATCTACGTTCTCGTTTGCCAAGGTATTGAAGTATGCGAGCACACTGTATGTGTATGTGTGTCTGTCTGACTGACTGTCGTTTTGTCCGTCTTGCATTCTCCTGTGCTGCTGACACTATAGTTCTCTTATCCTTTATTTTCTCCCCATTCGATCTCTGTTGTGGCTTTTCCCTCCTTCTCTGAAGGGAGGCCAACTCTCGTCTGGAGAAATGACATCAGAGCCTCCCTTCCATCGCTCCGCTTCTTTCTTCTTTATCTTTTTCTCGCCGGAGCCTCCATCTTGTTTGAAATCACTGCAAATAATGTGGTCTGTCCTCACGACTCGCTGTTAAAGGAATCGGTCACTCAGAACACTCAAAACACATATTAAAACACGCATCAGCCTCTCGCCGGGCCCCAATCACGCTGTTCAAATGTTGTTCTTCCACCGGGAGCAAGTGAAGAGATGGGATGTGCAACATTAACTTGATTCGCGCCGGGCCACGACTGAGCGACACCCCATAAACCTCAGCGGGTAGGCAGGCTGCTGCCTAGGCCCAGCAGACAGCACCCCACGGATAATGTGACACACACTAGCGATGCCTCCTATAGCCCGCCACACACATAAGCACACACACACACACACACACACACTCGCGTACACATACACACACGTTTTATGGTAATGTGTAAAAACATCACAGCAGCGAGTTATTGTCCTCTCCTGTCGGCCTCTCGTCTCTTAGCAGTTCAGCGTCGGCATAATCCGTTAGCAGTGGCCAGTGGGTCTCTGTAAACAGGCAACCTCTGCTGTCCTAAATGTCAACCGCCCATACAGAGGGACAGGCGCCCTAGTCTTTGCAGCACTTGTTCTATAGACTGTCCACAGTGTTTCCTACTAAAGGTTTTATGACAATGGGTTTTAAATGTGTTCACTCTGAATTGTGGAGATTTGCTATTTTCTATGTTTCCTATTGTGTCATCATACTAATTTCCCATGAAATCATTGGCGGGGGGTTGTGTGAAGATGGGGGCTATTTTGTAAAGGCATATCAGTGGAGGATGGAGATGGACTGGTATTTGGCAGAGGGTGATGGGAGTAGTGATTATGAAGAACTGACCACTGGTCAGTTTGTTGACAGACAGACATACTAGCATTGGTTACACTAGTCACTGGGATACAGAATGTCCTCGATCTTGATTAGGTGTAGTTGACGATGCTGTAGCTACAGTATGTTCACTGTGCATTAGTACACTGGTCATCATAGGTCCATTTGTAGCTTGGCCATCAAATAGTCAAATGCCTGGTAAAATATTAGTTCAATCAAATAAAAAACGAAATGACAGTGAGAAAAAAAATGATTGAGGAGTTTATTGTTGCGTGTGTGAAGCAAACCTGGATCAGATTCTTTCAAATACCTTGTTTTCTGATTTACATTTAACCCGGTACAATGGAACCAAGCACACCTGCCTAGAAAATATTTGACCCAGGTTTGTTGTGTGTGTGTGTGTGTGTGTGTGTGTGTGAGCGAGTGTCACCTGTTCCTCTCCAAATCCTTTTCTCTGGATAGATTATGCATGTCTGAGTCCTCTGAGCAGCTCTCAGCCTTAAACAATGCCATTTCTAACACCATTCCCATCGCCTTGGCAACTCCATAGCAACCTGTGGTCTGCCACAGGGCATGGTGTGGATCAATTAGCACCATCTGACGTCTCACCACTTCTTGTCACCCATTTGAATACCTTGATATTTTTTTCTGAAGAAATGCATTTGTGTGTCCATTAAATTTTTTTTTTTTTTTTAAATATGCAGATTATTTTTCATATCAAGTTAACGGAGTATTTCTATATAGATATTTTTTTTATGTTAGGCTCTGTTATTACGTCAGCTTTGCCAGTGCCCTGTAGAACTGGATTTAAAAAGGAATAAAGACAAAATAGAGAGATAACATGTCCCTGGCCAATAGAATGAATGGACATTAAAAAGAAAGGAGGACCAAGGCATACAAATGCCTTTATTTGTATGGCATGTTCAATGGAACCAACATGTCTAAATCAGACGCGTTTTGGCTGCATGGCTGTCAGGGAGTACAAAGACATGACAGTACAATGTTTTCTTTGAACAAAGCATTTTCCCAACAACCCTGATTGAAGACACGAGGGCGGGGTTACAGAATAGCCAATAGTCATTGGACAACACCTAGTATCTTTTTTTCCACAAGAATGAATGGTCATTGGTGCTATAAGTATAGTCCTAATAACTCAAAATGTCCACTGACGTCATACAGCTTTGCCATTAACGCTTCTCCATAATCTCTGTGTTTTTCCCAGGTATCGTGTCCAAGTCGTTCGAGTGTCGTCTAAAGGGCCAGGGAGCCACGTTCGTGGAGGTTGACACAGCGTTTGACGGGGCCTTCCCGGTGCGAAGGGTGGGCTCCATGGAGGGGCTGGAGGGCCAGGAGGGTGTCCAGCAGGTGATCATCATCCAGGGTTACGGCAGTGGGGAGATGGCCTTCGACCAGGCCCTGGAAGAGTCAGCCGCTGCCACCCTGCGAGACCTGGCCATGGCGGGCCAGGTGGCCGAGGTGCTACATATCACCGAGGACGGCCAGGTCATCTCCTCGGGGAGGGAGGTGTCTGCAGGCGGGGCCCATCACCTGGCCGGAGGCACCACCCGGTACGTCCTGCTGGAGTCCGGCGGGTCTGCAGCCGGAGGTCACGGGGGTCATGGGGGAGGGGCGACGCACCACCACATGGTGTCGGAGTCATCCACGGCTCTGGATGCCCTCCTCAGTGCCGTCAGCGAGATGGGCCAGCAGGAAGAGGACAGCCAAGAGGTCATGACTCAGGAAGTTGTGTCAGACGTGGTGGAGGAAGAGGAGGAGGCGGAGGTGAAGACGGAGGAGGAGGTGTGGGAGGAGCAGCAGGTGCAGGAGGAGCAGGTGGTCCAGGAGGTTCTGCAGTTTGCAGCCAGCCATCTGATGAAGGAGGGGCTGACGCAGGTGATCGTCAACGATGAAGGGACCCACTACATCGTGACGGAGTTGGATGACAATACCCTGCAGGTGGAGGGGACCATGTACACCCAGCACCAGGGAGGGGAGGACGACCAGCAGAGCGAGGGAGTTTCAGAAGGCCAGGCTGGGGAGAGGATGGTCTACTACCTGGATGGAACGCCACACAATGTGGTTCTGGAGAAGGTGGAGGTGGACTAGTCGGTGACTGTGGCGAGAATCTCATCTGGATTTCCTTGATTCCTCGAGTCCTCTCCTCACCTCCTTCTCAAAACCCGTTGGATAAGAAGTTATAGGGGAGTGACCTCTGTCTGACCTTTTCATCCATTGGGTTGGAGAAGGAGGCGAGGGGAGAGAATGCAGTTGAGACTTTCCCTGTGTGAAGACCAAATGTCCAGCTTAAAGCCCCTAAGAGTCTTCCTCTTTGTCTCTTTCATTGAAAATGTCATGTATTTTTTTTTTACATAGCTTTATCTCCGTTTTGCAACGATCAACTCAGGATAACATTCACATCTATAGAGTTCTAGTGAGGTGCAAAGTCTTTGGTGCTAACATTATTTAACATTTGCATTATTTTATGACCAACACCAGAATTACCACTTGTTTTTGGAGTCATGACTGGAAATACATAGGCTATTTTCAGTTGCAAAAAGAATACTTTTAAGATTACATAACGGGAAATGTTCCCGTTATCTAGAAAGACGTACAATCTTTAAGTTGCGCGATTTGTTTTTGTTGAAAGTTGGAGAATAATAGCAGCTTTATTTTTCAGTTTGATATGGTTTTACTAGAAGGACATTTCCACCCAAAAACGATATTCTGCTATTTGTTTAATCAGCCCATTGTTGGTTTTGCATGTCAGCAATCCAGTTTTAACATATATCATTTTCAAAACACAGAAATACCGCTGGTATGATGCAAAAGGCAGCATCATCTTGCATCATACCAGCTGTATTTCTGTGTTTTGAATGTTATTTATCTTGAAAACTTGTTTGCTGATATGCAAAACATTTCTGTACTATATCAACAATGGACTAATGAAACAAATACCAAAATATTGTTTTTGGGTGGAGTTTTCCTTTAAGTAGTGAATTAGTTTGCAATTGTAAGTTAAAAAATTATTTTTTGTTTGTTTATTTAAAAAGGTACATTAATAGGTCTGTTTTGATAACAGACACCTTGCTTTCATACCTTGCTGAATCAAATACATCGAAAATATCCAGGCTGCTGATTGGTCTAAATCCAGGGGCAGTCCACTGATTGGCTTTGTTTTCAGCAAATTCCTAAATATGGTCAGAATGCTGATTGGTCTGAATCCAGGGGCAGTCCACCTGTTTTTCAGGATGTTCTCAAAATGTCACGGTGCTGACATTGTTTTGCATCATTATTAAGTTCTCTCATAGTGAGTGTCCTTTGACCGTCAAAATAGGACAAATGAATTGGATTGCCACAGAAACACGAAATGTGTCAAACACGAAATGTGTTTGACAGAATAGCTTGGTGATGACACAACATTTAGTGAGTTTCTGATAATCATAATTAAATTAAAGTTGCTAAGTATTTTTCTCCATTGGTTTTACTGCTCTCAGTTATTGTAAATATATGTTTCTGTAAATGAAATTGCAATGAGACTTGCGTTTGACTAATGACAATAAAGCTCAGTCTTCATTTTTGGAGGGTTGCTAGTTCACCTCAAGTTTTCTATGACAGTGTTACAATCTCCTATTCACATCAACCACATGAACTTACATGCATCAACTGACATAGGAGCTTCGACCAAGTGTGTTTCCAATCACCATCATCATGATCATCACCATTGTCATTATCACCGTCATTACCGTCATTATGATCAGCATCATCCTAATCATAAATACGCCTCTCCCTCAGCCAGCCCCCTATTCTCTCCCTCCATTGTGTTGAACACACACATTCTTTCTCCCTACAGTATTCAAGAGCTGGAAGAGGGAATCAATATCCACTTAGGGCCGTAGTACAGCCTAGGCTCTGATTGAGTGAGTGGGAGCCGAGAATGACGGCTATGAACACAATGACGAAGACTGGCTTGCACACAGGGGCCACCAGGAGATCATCTGTTTAATGTAACACAGCCAGGTGTGTGTGTGTGTGTGTGTGTGTGTGTGTGTGTGTGTGTGTGTGTGTGTGTGTGTGTGTGTCAGCGAGAAAGAGAAAGAGTTGTGGGCTGAGAGGATTACAGCTGGATTGAGTGAGCGAGGTGAGCAGAAGAGCAGCAGCAGAGACCCCCCCCCCCCTCATAACCACTGTCGGAAGGTGAGCCTGTAATTTCACATGGCCTACTGTATGTCTCTCTGCTACACAGAACTATAGCAGCCCTGCCTCAGCTAAAACCTGCAATCCTAGCTGTCTCCTTTCACGCTTTCTCCTCCCAGTTAACACACAGTTAACACAATTATACGACGTGAATCATCATGGTGTGTGGGTTTTTATGTGTGTGTCGCTGTGCCCGCGTGTGTGTACGTGTAATATGCTTGTGTATGTGCATGCGCGCGGCGTGTGTCACTCTCTCCACCCTGTGCGGCTTCCTAATCAGAGACGGGTGACTCATTATTAGCTACAGCAGGCCGTGCGTGTGACATGGAAGAGGGAGAAATTAGCAGCTGTCACCGAGTGATGAGTTCATTTCCTGACAGGCCCTGTTCGCCTGAGTCCGTTGGAGACGACGGGCAGACGGCTGATGGAAACCTGCCGCTGCAGCTTAATTGGCGAGCCGGAAAAGGGCAGAGGGCCGGTGGAGGGCAAGGGGGGGTGGAGGGGCGGCTATCCTCCCTCTCCTTCCATCACTCTGTGGGGGCAGACGGGAGAGCGAGAGGAGAAGGACAGGGGGTTGGGGATCTCTCTGAGTATGATAAATATGGCAATTCTGTTTAGTTCACCGTCTATAGGAAACATATCAGCCCGTGGATCATTTTCTTAATGTCTCTGCTATTCGTTTTGCCCCCCCTTTGGCAGTATTAGCATTCTCACTGATGCTGATACACTCTGGTTGTGTGTTGTGTCCTGGGGACAGCATGCAGGTACAATTCTATTAAAGGGACCTGTTTGTTTTGTGGTCTACTTTCTATGTTATGTGGTCTTGTTCCTGGAGCGTGAGGGCAGTTGAAGAGATGTACAGTCAATTCTATATTTTCTAGTCCATTGTTTGTGTCAACGCTCTGACAGAACTGTAGTGTCTTGAGTCTGTGAAAGCTGATATAATGTGGCAGCAACAGACCAGGAGTGGTTCATCTCTTTATGGAATGATTGGGCCTACCATCTCTCTCTCTCTCCCCCGTATCCCTGTCTTTGTTCACACTAATCCAGCGCTAGCCCCCACCCCCCCCCCCCCCACCCCCCCCCCCCCCCACCCTCCTGCAATAGACTCACTGCCACACCTACCTCAGCGCCTGACAAACATTGACAGCCCCACTCCATTCCCGAGCCACTCATAGCAGGCGTCTTCCCCCCCCCCACAGAACCTCCCCCAAACACACACAGCGAAATGCACAAACACTCACAAGCACACACGCACCCCTGAAAACACTTCAGGCCCACAGACATGCGGGCTCTCAACACTTCATTAAGAGAAGCAGTGATTGAAAAATGATCCGATTAGCTCACTATGAAGAGCGGGGTGACCGAAATAACTGTCATTTCAACCTTGAATGAGAAACAACTGTAAGTGCTTTTAATTAGACACACAACACAGAGGAATAGAGAGAGAGAGAGAGAGAGAGCATTTCCCCTCCTTCCCCAGCATGAGATGTTTAAAAAATAAGAAAACAGCTGTATGAAAACTTGGTTGAGGTAAAAGAGTGGCAAAACCTCCTCAAAAAAAGGCTGTTCCATTTAGATTTACAATATTTAATATAGATCTCTAGTGAGAGAATAAAAAATAAAAAAAAGGTTTTACATCTCTCCGCTTAAATTATGTAATTTCACATTCTCAGTTTTCATTTGCTGCTGCTGCCATTTAGAGAGAAAGATACACACTTAAAGACATCCTGCTGCCCCTGAAGCAGAATACATTCACTGTTAGAGAGAGCTAACTCTGTATTCTCTTTCAAAAGCTGTTGGGACATTGTTTCACCATATGGAGGATAGTTGAGGTTACTACTATTGTACTTTAAACTAACAAAAATGAATGGTTAGGGCATTTCTCGTCCGTTCAAGGTTCTCAATGCATCCCTATTCCCTACACATTATAAGGCCCTACATAATTAAAAAGGGTATGTGGTGCTGTGTGGTTCAGTTGGTAGAGCGTAGGGCTTTTAACACTAGGATTATGGATTCGATTCCCAATTTGTCTAATATGTAATCATATGACTATAAATTGCTTTGGATAAAAACATCTCAATGGTATATTTATTTTATCTTTACCTAGGCAAGTCAGTTAAGAACAAATTCTTATTTTCAATGACAGTGGGTTAACTGCCTGTTCAGGGGCAGAACAACAGATTTGTACCTTGTCAGCTCGGGGATTTGAACTTGCAACCTTTCGGTTACTAGTCCAACGCTCTAGGGGTGGGGAGAGGACATGAGACGGGGGCGTGGGGAGAGGACATGAGACGGGGGGTGGGGAAAGGACATGAGACGGGGGGGTGGGGAGAGGGCATGAGACAGGGGGGGTGGGGAGAGGACATGAGACGGGGGGTGGGGAGAGGACATGAGACGGGGGGGTGGGGAGAGGACATGAGACGGGGGGTGGGGAGAGGACATGAGACGGGGGGTGGGGAGAGGACATGAGACCAGGGGGGTGGGGAGAGGACATGAGACCAGGGGGGTGGGGAGAGGACATGAGACGGGGGGGGTGGGGAGAGGACATGAGACGGAGGCACGCGAGGCTCCCAGTTCCACCCAGTGAGCAAAATTTGTTGTCTTTTCAACCAAAAAAAAACATATTTCAAAATCATGTGCTCCCAGTCCCCGCATCTCCCTGAGTGAGCTCATTTAGAGGGTAGACTTTTAGTTTTCTTGATATTGGATTAGATGTGATATGACTAGCTGTGACTTTATACTAGACATGTGCCTATGCTGTTGACTCTCCAGCAATGGGTGGTGTTTGTGTCATTCAAAGACTCATAGTACACACTAATTCCCTCATTACCAAAGATTTGGTTGTTTTACCCTAAACCTGCTTGTTGGTTTGGCCTTTAAAATATAAATGTAATTAAAAAAGGAATATGTTATTATGATTTTTATTTTATTGATCTTAAACATATCTGATCTGGTTATAAATCCATTGGCTCTGTCTAAGGCTGAAGTTTTGTGTAAGACTTAAATAATTGCAGACGTTTCATCCCCAGCCGTCCTCTTTAAACGGCACAGTGAATTGAGCTCAGATTTGTGAAGTGTAGCCCTTAGTGGCCCCTGCCTTGCTGTAACAAGCGTGGGGGGCCCCTGTGGTAAGTGTTCTCAGGGGACCTCGGCTCTGATCTAGCTCTCCCTGGGGCCCAGTTCATTTCAGCTGCACTGAGAGTCTCTCGATATTCACCACTGCTCTCCTCCTCCCCTCCTTCCCCTGTTCTTTCCCCTCCTTCCCACTCCTATTCATCCTCATAAAACTCTTCACCGTCCTCAAAAAGGTGTACTGCCGTGTGTATTCAGCTGGTCTCATTACAGGCAGGTAGAGCGAGCGGTGATCGGAGAGTCAGTGACAGAGATGAGGCACAGAGACACCAAGCAAGTATAGGCCCAGGGAAGGAGGGAGCTCCCGCCAACCTGCCTCTACCCCCACCTCCCTCTCACCCTTCCCCTCCAGCCCCCCCCATTCCTGCCCTGCGGCTCAGCTGAGGTGGGGGGGGGGGGGGGGGGGGGTACAGATCATGCCGGGCGGCTCCACAGGAGTGATAAGAGCGAATAAGCTGTCAGCGTCGGCGTTGGATGGGCCTTATTGTTCATATTTAGATGGAGGAACAATGGCGGTGTGTCAGGCGCCCATAGTTCATAATCTGCTGATGCTGACCAAGTGTCAGTGTGATCCATGAGCGTTGTGGCTCCTGAATCCTTAAGCAATCCCCCGTAGGAATGTCATGGGGGAGAGTACAAATGGGACAGCGTCTGCCGGACTATAGATAGGTGTAGAAGAAGGGAGGGAACGTGGGGTGAAAAGAAAAGAAAAAGATACACTTTTTTTTTTTAAAGAGAGAAGAGAGAAAATAAAAGGGAGTGTAGGGATGAAAGGACCTTTCCTGATGATGGAGAGAAGTTTCCCATGTTTTTTCAAAGGGAGTCAAATTTAAAGCTTTTAATTGTGAGTGTGGGGGGGAGCGCGCGAGGGGGGGGGGGGGGGGGGGTTGCTTCAGAGAAAGGCAAGAGCCAGACACCTGCGTGGAGAGAGAGAGAGATGGATGGGAGAGATGGCGAGAGTGAGATGAAGAGGCGGGCAGAGAAAAGAGGAGGAAGAGGGACAGATTGCGAGGGGCCCTTGGCTGTAGCGCTCACAGCTGCAGGTGAGCGAGAGGAGAATGGATGTCAGATTTAGAGAGGGGGCCCTCAAGAGATCCTTACCCCACAATGAGAGCAGAGACACTCTGAGAGACGGGGAGACCACTGGAGCTCACACAGCTATTAACCTGAAGAACCACACCACTCTCACTGCTAAGTAACTGCACACTCTGTTTCAGAGCTCAACTGGCTGACAACGCTCATGTGAGTAGATGCACACGCCTGTGTCACGTTTGTTGGCGTTTTTTAAATGTGTCACATGGGAAATGCCCCCCTCCAGGCTCTCTTCATTTACTGTCAAAACCATTAGACATGCAGGGGGGAGGAAAAGAAGAGATGGTATCAGTTACGCATGAGCTGCAATAATTAGCCCCCGTCCCTGTGTGTGTGTGTGTGTGTCAGTGTGTGTATCTCAGTATGTGTGTGTGTATATACAGTATGAGGGAGAAAGATGTGTGTTTGTGTGTGTTTGAATGTAATGTACACAATACATAAAATAAAACGATAGGCAAACAGGAATAAACTTTGTCAGCTTTTTTGCAAATTCTCTAAATTATGAACGATGTCTTAGGAGTCATAATTGTAAAATGTGCTATGCTAATGGTTCCATACATTTGTAGATGACATGGTTGTAAGAGAGGCGCCCGTGTCATGCCATCCTGATTACCCACATGGATCCTGAACTGCCCATCCACCACCCCTCTGCGTCCCATGTCAGTCCCCTCGCATTTCCCCTCTCCCCCCACCCAGGCCTGGTGGTGTGTGTGTGTGTGGCAGGCCAGCTTAGGCACCTCGTGATTTCAGCCTTTTGTTGATACTTATTGAACTGATTAAAAACAAATCCCACGATAGCAACCACTTTTATTGTCATTAATATTTATTCAATTTCTTAAAGGGAAAGTGTTTCCTTACTAGGATATGAGCAATGGATCACCACCCCTTGTCTCACTAGGGCTGCGTTGCAAATGGCACCTTATTCCCTTATAATGCAGTACTTTTGACCATTGCACAAAGTAGTGCACTATAAAGGGAATAGGGTTCCATTTGGGAATTATCTTAGATCTTTACCCATCAGGCTCTGGGCTCGCAGTTGTTGCATTTACCCTGTGTTCCGCGAGCCGCAGTGTTCCACGGCTCTGTTCAGTGTCAAGTGCAGTGGGTCGACGTCTAAGACAAACACAACAGTCTGCCAGAGTCTCCCTGCTCGCCGACAGCCACGGGAAAGGGGGGGGGGGGGGGGGGGGGGAGAGGCCGGTCCTCTGCATCTTAAACGCCAATGACATCACTCCGAGTTAAGCCAGTCCTCCGCTCGCCGCTGCGCCTCGCTCCCCAAGGCCACGGCTCTGCCCTGTAATCAGTTTTAGTATCTCGTTACAACCCCCCTGCACACAAACACACCCCACCTTCTACCCCAACGCGAACCCACCACCTAAGCACCCCCCACGGCCCACTCCTACCCTTCAAGTTAGGGCTATTGACAAACATATAGACCCCAATAATACCACTGGTGTTTTCCAGGCTTATGTGCCTGTCTTTGTGTTTACGTCCATTAGGATTCTGTCGAGTTTGTCAGCCACATCACAATGCTCTCCTTTGTCTCCACATTTCTAAAGAGAATCCACCCCCCCCCCCCCCACTGTGGTGTTGCATCAGTCCATTGGTAAATATCGGCCGAGAAACACACAACCCATTCAACCTTCACCAAGTCACGTTACAAGAGTACACTTTCAACAATGACGTCAGTGTCACCTTGCACTCCGCCGAGGCCTTGATAACGGAAGTGTGATTGAAGCAAGGCCATGAGTTAAACGTGAAGATGTGTCAAACGTAAAAGGGACTCTTTATCTAACACGCAGGCAAAAAAAATAGAAAGAATGGGAAAATGGCGCATGACTCTAATCTGTCGCTGAATACTAGCATGTTACATCTGAGCTGTACGACAGGAGCCTTATGCAGAAGCCTCCACACATAGGAAACTGATGGACGGACCCAGATCCATTTCGGGTGATGTCACATTCTGGATCGTACTGTGACTGACCTTGCTCCGCTAACGTTCAGGAATACAAAAATAAGTATTGACACAGTCTTTCTACTCCCAACGGTGGATGACGGCAACATGTATGAAACATTGCTTCAACCCTCAGAGACAGAGAGAAGGTCTTGCCTCAGCCGGGCGTGGCTGGTAGCCGAGTCCTCAGGCATCAGTGTATGTGCCCAGGAGAGATCCCAGTGGAAAAACATCCAGTGACCTTAGCCTTATGTGGTAGGCAGCTGCTCTGGGGGTCAGGTGTACGGTGTACATTTTAGGACACCCTCAGGGCTGACAATTGACTCTCGAAGGGATGAGGCTTAAAGCTTACGTACATTTCAGTCCTGCATCCTAAAACGTACATCGTGCACGTGGAGGGCTCTGACTCCAGGACTTAGTAACTGCATGCATCAGACTACAAACCCCATAGTCCTCCTCTTTCAGGTCACTATAGAGACCACACCAAGGAGATGAGCTCGGGCCTAGTTAAGTAATACGTTGATTTCAGTTAGAAATGATGTCCGCTACACGCGTCTTCCACGTAAACATTTCAATGGCTCTATGAAGGGTTGAATTGTCAATCAAAAGTATTCTCCACACCGATAGGATTTGTCTGAGCAGCGACCCGCACAGAATCGCTGAGCTACAAATCACCTCGCATCCCGAAACGACTGGTCATCAAAGTGCTGAGGCTCAGAGAATCTGAGCGCGCCATGCTCAGGCCTATTCTTTCCGGACGTCGAGGGGAGCCTTCTATCTCCTTTTGAGAACACAAACAAACTCCTCCGTACTCCTGTCAAGTCACCCAGAATAGCGTCAGCCAGAGAGATGCAGTACTTTTAATTGACAAATCAATTATGTAAAGAACCATTGAAATGTTTACTTGAAAGAAGCATGCAGCGAACATAATGTATTACTTAATTGAGTTGAGTGTGTGAATGAAGAGTGACAAGATGTGTATTTGCAGAGTGCTACAGGTAATTAGGTGCTACTAAGTTGGGCTCTGTCAAGGTGAGAGTCTCACAATGCTTATATATGCCAGAGCTGGGCACCACATAACCACGCTGTTTCTATTTGTGAGGAACGCACCTGTGGAGAATTTTTGGGGGAGTGATATCTTGGATGGCTCACAACGTGTAGCTTACATATGCAACACACAAAGGCACACACACGCACGCACACAATTAGTGTGCTAAAAGCAACATGTACTCAAGCTGAAAAACATGTCTGTTAGAAATCACTCAAACCTGACGAGAAGTATAATCACATTACCTGAGCAATTAGCGTGTTGTTGTGTCTACGCCCATGATACCTGTAGGCTCTAGAATGACTTAATGCAATTGTTTATCTTTTGTCGGTTGCACTTAGGAGGAATGATATTGCTGGATTGTGAACTACAGGGGACATTGGGGGTCACACCGAAGCGTCATACATAGGCTACACTGCTAACCCAACCATTTCCTCATTATAGGTTGTGCCCTGACCCTTGACCTTGGTCTAACCTCGTGAAACACAAAGGGGACTTCAGAACACAACACACTTTAATTAATAACACTTAAAAAAGTTTTATTTTATTTATTTTAGGGGAAAGATCAGCTTTAATATTGCAGATAGATTGTGGCTTCCATCAATGTAATTGTCTGCAACATTCCTAATATATTTAAATATTTTTTCCTGTATTATTTTCCCGTAACCCTACCACCCCTCCCGTAATTGGAGTAAACTAATGGACAGCCACACTTAGGCTTCTACTTCCAGCTTATACATACTATATACATTTTATGACAACAGTATATTTTACAATAGTTATCTTTAGTTTGTTTTTAGTCCCATCCTTCAGCTACTCAAACTAAACCCCTCCCATCTATCTCTGAAGACCATCCAGTTTTGATTTCTATTTGCCATTCTATTTGCCAGTTCTGAACCTATGTACATTTTACGGACACAGTATATTTTACATCAGTTATCTAGTCCCACCATTCAGCTCCACTCATCTACACTATATATACCAAGTTTGTGTGGACACCCTTTCAAATGAGTGGATTTGACTATTTCAGCCACACCTTTTGATGACAGGTGTATACAATCGAGCACACAGCCATGCAATCTCCATAGACAAACATTGGCAGTAGAATGGCCTTACTGAAGAGCTCAGTGACTTTCAACGTGGCAGCTGCACCGGCCAACTGTAAGTGCTGTTGTTGTGAAGTGGAAAAGTCTAGGAGCAACAACGACTCAGCCGCACAAGCTCACAGAACAGGACGGCCGAGTGCTGAAGCGCAATGCGAGAAGAATTGCATGTCTTCGCTTGCAACGCTCCAAACTGCCTCTGGAAGCACAATAAATGTTCGTCGGGAGATTCATGAAATGGGTTTCCATGAATGCCAGAATCTGGATTTAGTGAATGCCAGGAGAACGCTACCTCCCTGATTGCATAATACCAACAGTAGTTTGGAGGTTGAGGAATAATGGTCTGGGTCTGTTTTTCATGGTTCGGGCTAGGCCTCTTAGTTCCAGTGAAGGAAAATCTTAACGCTACAGCATACAGTGACGTTCTAGACGATTCTGTGCTTCCAACTTTGTGGCAACAGTTTGGAGAAGGCCCTTTCCTGTATTAGCATGACAATGCCCCCGTGCACAAAAGCGAGGTCCATACAGAAATGTTTTTCGAGATTGGTGCGGAAGAACTTGACTGGCTTGCACAGAACCCTGACCTCAACCCATCAAACAACGTTGGGATGACTTGGAACGCTGACTGTGAGCCAGGCCTATTCGCCCATCATCAGTGCCCGACCTCACTAATGCTCGTGGCTGAATGGAAGCAAGCCCCCGCAGCAACTCTCCAACATGTAGAGGAATGTCTTCCCAGGAGGGTGGAGGCTGTTATAGCAGCAAAGGTGGGATCCTCCATATTAATGCCCATGATTTTGGAATGAGATTGGATGTAATAAATGTATCACTAGCCACTTTAAACAGTGCCACTTTATAGAATGTTTACATACCCTACATTACTCATCTCGTATGTATATACTGTACTCTATACTTGCCTATGCCGTTCGGCCATCGCTCATCCATATATTTTTAATGTACATATTCTTATTCATTCCTTTACACTTGTGTGTATAAGGTAGTTGTTGTGAAGTTGTTAGATGACTTGTTAGATATTACTGCATGGTCGGAACTAGAAGCACAAGCATTTCGCTACACTCGATTAACATCTGCTAACCATGTGTATGTGACAAATAAAATTGGATTTGATTTGAGCAGGTGTCCACATACCTTTGGTCCTGTAGTGTATCTCTGAACACCATCCAGTTTTGATTTCTATTTGCCATATCACTGTGCTGTGATGTTTCACAAAAGTTCTGAAACGTTCTCATAGTTTCTACTTGAAACTATTCTCATAGTTTCTACAGATTATAAATTAAAGAAACATTTTTGCTATGAATATTATTTAGTTATTGATCGATTGACTATGACTTTTTTTTAAATCACCCAGCAGTGCTATTTGCAGAGTCAGCTCCAGGTAAATGTTGCAATTCTTCAGCCATTCCTGAACCTGCGTCCGAAATAGAATGATCTAATGATTCTGTCTCTTCACAGCAACATCTGCACAGCTGGGATGGTTGTATCCCCCATTTTTATAACTTACTATTGGTTGCAAGAAATGTTCATAATACTTTAAATTGAAAAACAATTTTTTTTTAAATCCAGCGTTGTTTTGTGTATCAGTTCATAAACCATGTGCCATGGAATTGGTACATCGAAAATATCCTCAACTATTTTGCATTATTGCATTATTATTATTATTTAACACAATTTTCAAAAAAAATGTTCTCAATTTCCATTGAGGCGGTGTGTCCTAGCAGGAAGTCCACTGTGTGCAGCTCACCCTACACTAACTTAAATAACATGTCTACTTCTGCTAAGCGTCCCAGTAAAAAAAAGTTATATTTTTGCACCTGGCTACGCAGACGCTCGTTGACGCACCCGAGCAGCTTGGATGAAATGATTGAATAACATGTATGTGTACATTTATTTTTGCAATGCTCGCGCACGTAACGTGAGCGGTGTGGTCAGCATATAATGAGGAGCAACCAGACGCTGCTGTCACGCCCTGGTCTTAGTATTTTGTGTTTTCTTTATTATTTTGGTCAGGCCAGGGTGTGACATGGGTTTATTTATGTGGTGTGTTTTGTCTTGGGGTTTTTGTAGGGTATGGGATTGTGGTATAGTAGAGTTGTCTAGGTAAGTCTATGGTTGCCTAGAGTGGTTCTCAATCAGAGGCAGGTGTTTATCGTTGTCTCTGATTGGGAACCATATTTAGGCAGCCATATTCTTTGAGTGTTTCGTGGGTGATTGTTCCTGTCTCTGTGTTTGTTTGCACCAGATAGGGCTGTTTCGGTTTTTCACGTTACGTTTATTGTTTTTGTATTGTTCGTCATTATTTTTATTAAAGATTAATCGAAATAACCACGCTGCATTTTGGTCCTCCTCTCCTTCGACACAAGAAAACCTTAACAGCTGCACTTGACACATTTATGCAATTGCTTATTTCTGTTACTAATAAGCATGCTGTTAAATCCCCGTGGATTGACGAGGAATTATAAAACTTTATGATTGAGGTTGGTTGCACAACCACTTGGCGAACGTACTGTAAATAGAGAAATCTGGTGACAAAACTGAATAAAAAGACAAAACTATAATATGAAACAAAGATAAATTACATAAAGAATGATAGTAAAACGCTTTGGTGCTACTTCAACAAAATTTGGGGCAAAAAGACAAACTCAGCACCATCATTCATTGAATCAGATGGCTCATTCATCACAAAACCAACTGATATTGCCAATACTTTAATGATTTTTTTTATCAACAAGATTAGCAAATTTAGGCATGACATGCAGGCAACAAATGCTGACACTTCACATCCAAGTATAACTGATCAAATTATGCTAGACAAGCATTGTCTAAGTGTTTTTGTTGTCTTTCAACAATGACAAGCTACCAGGATCTGACAACTTGGATGGAAAATTATTGAGGATAGTAGCAGATGATATTGCCACTCCTATTTGCCATATCTTCAAGCTAAGCCTACTAGAAAGTGTGTGCCCTCAGGCCTGGAGGGAAGCCAAAGTAATTCCACTACCCAAGAATAGTAAAGCCCCCTTTACTGGCTCAAATAGCTGACCAATCAGCCCGTTACCAACCGTTAGTAAACTTTGGGGAAAAAATTGTTTGACCAGATGCAATGCTACTTTACTGTAAACAAACTTTAGCATTGGGCCAGTATCCGAAAGGTTGCTGGATCGAATCCCGGAGCTGACAAGCTAAAAATATGTAATTCTGCCCCGGTGCCCCGAAGACGTGGATGTTGATTATGGCAGCCCCCCGCACCTCTCTGATTCAGAGGGGTTGGGTCAAATGCCAAAGACACATTTCAGTTAAATGCATTCAGTTGTACAACTGACTAGGTATCCCCCTTTCCCCAGAGGGTGTTCTTTAATGGAAGCCTCTCCAACATAATCCAGGAAGAATTAGGAATTCCACAGGGCAACTGTCTAGGCCCCTTACTTTTTTCTATCTTTACTGATGACATGCCACTGACCTTGAGTAAAGCCAGTGTGTCTATGTTTGCGATGACTCAACACTATACACGTCAGCTACCACAACGAGTGAAATCACTGCAACACTTAATAAAGAGCTGCAGTTATTTCAGAATGGATGGCAAGGAGTAAATGTGTCCTAAATATTTCTAAAACTATAAGCATTGTATTTGGAACAAATAATCCACTAAACCCTAAACCTCAAGTAAATCTTGTAATAAATTATGTGGAAATTGAGCAAGTTGAGGTGACTAAACTGCTAGGAGTAACCCTGGATTGTAAATTGTCATGGTTAAAACATGTTGATACAACAGTAGCTACCTTCTTAGAAGCACTATCAACAAGGCAGGTCCTACAGGCTCTAGTTTTGTCGCACCTGGACAACTGTTCAGTCATGTGGTCAGGTGCCACAAATTACAATTGGCTCAGAACAGGGCAGCACGGCTGGCCCTTAAATGTACACGGAGAGCTAACATTAATGGGACCCTCCATATTAATGCCCATGATTGCATGTCAATCTCTCATGGCTCAAAGTGGAGGTGAGATTGACTTCATCACTACTTGTTTTTGTAAGAAGTGCGGAATACACCGAGCTGTCTGTTTAAACTACTAGCACACAGCTCAGGCATCCATACATACCCCACAAGACATAATACCAGAGGTCGCTTCGCAATCCTCACGTCCTGCATAGAGCGCACAGTCCTACATAGAGCCATGGCTACATGGAACTCTGTTCCACATCAGGTAACTGTGGCAAGCAGTAGAATCAGATTGAAAAAAACTCATAAAAATACATGCTGTGGAACAGTGGGGACTGTGAAGAGACACACACACACACATGATAAGACAGGCACTCTACACACACGTACACGTGGATGTTGCATTGTAAATATGTGACAGTGGAGTAGTGGCCTGAGGGAACACATTAAATGTATTGGGTGAAGTGTTATGAAATGTAATGTTGTAATATTTTTAATTGTATATAACTTCCTTAATGTTGCTGGGGATCTAATGTAGATTCTTAATAAATACAAAGGGCCTCTAAAGGCACATTTAAAAGTGTCCCATACAATAAGGGGATCTGCTGTACCTATATTATGTTGTAAATGATTCTGTCCTGGTTAAAAACCAGTTGTCATCCAATAGGCTTTGATTAAATTTCCAATATTCTCGCCCACGTGGAAACTCTGTAAGATGAATGTATATTCCAATTATTTGATGCTCCGACCGCATTCTGTTCCCCTATCAACATTTTAAAACCTGGTGCCAGCGAGAATGACATAAGAAAGTAGTCAAGACTAGCTTGATTGAGCCTCTGCCATGGTCAGGATATTTAAGCCTCCATATATCCACTAGTTCCAATATATCCCTGATATTCATGATTTCCTTAAGTGCATAAGGGTGATAGTTTGTAGTGTGATTTCCTATACGTTCCGTTGAGGTGTTTAAAACCCGTATTATAATCTTTAAAAGTATCTACAACTACTGCATCGATGGGCATGTAAAATGGACAAAGATCTTTAAAAAAAGTTCAAGATATGATAACAAAAAGTACAAGTCTGAGCATTAACTAAAGTGCTGCCATAAAAACACTGAAAAGTATCATTAAAATAGCTGTAAACGGATAATAAAACAACGTGATGAAGTAAAGCCCCTTTTTCTTACACATTTTGTCTAGTAATATTTTAATTGACTCTGTAATATTACCAAATAAAATCTTAAATGTATTTTATTCAAACAAGTCTCACGACAAAGAAATTGAACTTTGAACTGAAGAAAGCTCCACAGCTGCAAGGGAACGTTCTGCCACTCGTTTTAAAGATTGAGGACTAAGCACAAAATCAACACAACGACAGTATAGCTCCTCTCCATAGACTAATTACTGCACCTCTCTCTTGCGGCACTCTCACCGCTCTCCCTTTCTCTCGTTTAACACTAATCTAAAAGAGAAATGGCTTTCTTCTTCAACACCTATTTTATTTGAATATCTGCATCTCTTGAAGCAGGTGAGAGGAGTGGGCCTGATTTAAAGCGGTCACTGGTGGCAATGAAGAGTGCCTGTAGTGTGGTGGCACACCTTTGGGGCCCTCTTTTAAGTGTCCTTAAATAAGATGATAAGGCGAAAACGAGAAGACTTTGTCTGCTGGTATTAGCGATGTGGCTGTCTGAGTGGTGATATCTTTGAGGAGGGCTAGTGAGGCAGTAATGAGACAGGGTTGCCTTTCTCTAACCAGCCTAATTAATCCCACATTTTCAGAGCAGTATAATGACTGCTCACCAACCGACGAGCAACGCTTTTTTGTAGGGATAGAGAGATGTTGAGAGGGCGAGTCTATCCCTCCCTCTCTGTCCCTTTCTGTCTCGTTCTGTTCCCTCTCTTGCTCTCTCTCCTCCTCTCCTTTCTTCTCCCGCCCCTCTATTTTTTGCTTTCTTTCATTCTCATTCTCTCTCTCTCTCTCTCTTTCCCTCTCCTTTCTTTTTCCCCCTCCGCCCCTCTCTCTCTCCCTCCCTCTCTCTCTGCCCCACTCGCAGTGCAATTTATTACATCTGTATCCAGAGTCAACCAAAACCTCCCAGTATGGAACTATCTGTCATCTCTACATTATCAGTAAAACACACAGGCACTTTTCATTGCCTCCATGTTGTGCTACAGGGGTTCTGGCAAATTACTATTTTTATGGGACATGATAAAAGAAGTGCTGCCATATGTTCAAATATTTTACTGTCTAGATGAGGCGGATTGAGTACATTGCTTGTGCATGTGTACGCGTGTGTGTGTGTGCGTGCGTGTGTGTGTTTACAGATATTCCAAGAAAGCTATCAGAATCAAAAACGACAACAAGTCAATCAACATTATCTATGATCTAATTGACGAAGGAAGTGCTGTGTATTTATTTAGTTTGTTTGGATCTGCAGTCTCTACGTGTCTCATTGACACTGGCACATTTTGTAACAGTGCCCCGTTCTGAGGCAACGAACGCCGGTTGCACAATGATCTGTGAGATAATGACGAGTGCAAAGTGAAAAGTCACATCCTGTCAACTCTGATGAACATCCGGCTGAGATGTGAGGCCTGGCGGGCCTTCAGGGCGACAACCTCCATATACCAATAACACACTGCGCAGCCAGCGCACGGTGAACGACTGAAAGAAAGAAGAGAGAGAGATAGAGAAAGGTAAAGGAAAACAGAGCAGAGGATATAATGGTAAATAAGCCCGTGAAGAATTCTGACTGAGTGCATTCCCGTAATCTTGTCCCCCCCCCCTCTATCTCTCTGATTTCCCAGCATGCTCCTCTTTCATTCTCTCCCTCAATCCTGTCTGCGTGACAGATACTCCAGCCCCAAAGTGACAGGCCCTCAAACGACTGGCGAGGAAACCAAGCATTAATTAAGTCATTGCCGGACTGTAATTTCCTTGAGAAGTGAAAAAAAAATGCACCAGAAAAGGTTACCGAGACCTTTTCTGTGTCAAAATTACCATTCGTCATGAATATTAATGCCTCTAATGAAGACAACCTTTGCTTCATCAAGAATGTTCTGGAGCAGGTGCCATGCTGATAGACTCTCGCAGGCTGTTTTTCTCCTTCAGTCAAGAGAAACTGGCACACACATGCACGCACAGCACACACACACGTAGGTGCAAAAACAAGAGACTAGATTTGACCGCGCTATCTGTGCTCAATGAAGGTGGATAAGACAACCGTCAACAACAGCCATATTTAGGACGATAATTTAATCCCCACCAACGCCCACCTAAAGAAAAGAAAGAGCGAAATACAGGCACTACATTGTGGGTCTACTACTGGGCCGGCTCCTTTTCCCCACCTCTGCTTTTTAAAGGTAGCCCAATCCTGGGCATTTTTACAAAAGCCCTCTTCCCTCCATCTCTGCACTCCTCCCTACTCCTCAATGTCTTTCTCTACCCATGACACCCACCTCTCATTAATTCAGACCTGTCACGTTGAAACACTCGTACACACACACACACACACACACACACTCTGTCCCTTGTATCTCAGCAGAGGGTGACAGCTCTGTGCTGACTGACAGGCTCTGTGTCTGTGGTACAGGAGATCCTTCACTGCCAACACTTTTGTAAAGTGCCCCTCAACTGTCACTTCCAGAACACACAGACAGAGAGAGAGAGAGAGAGAGAGAGAGAGAGAGAGAGAGAGAGAGAGAGAGAGAGAGAGAGAGAGAGAGAGAGAGAGAGAGAGAGAGAGAGAGAGAGAGAGAGAGAGAGAGAGAGAGAGAGAGAGAGAGAGAGAGAGAGAGAGAGATCATCATCATCTATTCACATGTCTGCCGCTCAAATCGTAAATAGATTTCTCTCGCTAATGTCTTCCCTCATCCATTATTGATTTGAATAATTATTGTATGTAAAAAACAAAAGGCCTCTTAGTTTGGGTGTAGGATTTGTAGCCACTGTCCTACCACCTTACCAGTCCTATTTAGAGACCTGGAGTAGTGCCAGAGTGTTGTTAGCACAGGATGGTGGTGTGTTGTACGTTATGCCACTGGCCATTATGACAATATGTGGTTGTCTTGATTGTCTACTGTAGAGTGATGCTGTCCCTGAGGGGTTCCTCACCATCCGACACCCCTTCAATGAGTGACTCTGGGTTGAGTTCAGATCAACTCATCAGTCTGGTTTGGATCACGGAGTACCGTAGGTTGTTTCACGATATATAATGTGTCAATATATCACAGTATAAATATTATATCATGATATATCGATTTCTTTTTACGGGCATGTGAAACTGGTCCCATTGGCTCCTGCTCCCCTTTCAATAAGATACTCAAAGGCATAAAATACAAAACAAAATGTATACTTGCTATTCGTAGTGACACACCTGCAAGATAAGGTTTCTTACCATTGGTTGTCTGGTAGAGTCATCCTGTGTAATCAAGCTCTTACAGCACAGAGCAGCGACAAAGCCAACATCAGTCTCCCGACATCAAACCCTGTTTTTACACTTTGACCACAACAGATCACTTGAAAGGAAAATAATTGGTCAAAAAGAAAGTTTTGCCTTTGTTCTCTGTCTTTTCCCCCCTGAATCTGCATAAGTCCACGCCATACGTCAGTATGAATAATACATACATATCTTACACAGCCACAGGAGGGGAGATTAGATGGCGCTCCCATAAATAAGCTTCAAAGCCTTGCTATATGCGTTTTGTTACACCTCGCGATAAAGGCCCCCTTTTCTTTAATCACAAACTTAGCCTCCGCTGGTGGGCCCTTTGTTGGCGATGGCGGCGGAGCGCGCTGGAACGGCAGGCCGGATCGCGACGTACATATAGCGTTTACCTAATTAACACAAGGCGCACACTGGGAGTCAAATGAAAGCCACCGTAGGGGAGTCACAGCTCAGATCAAGAACAAAGCCTGCTTCCTTTCCGAGGCGTCAAAAAATATACGTTTTTTTGAAAACAAAGCAGATAGAACATAAAATAAGTTAACAACCACCCGGGCTGACTAGGCCCTTGGTTTGGATGGAAACACCTGGGGTTTATCGGTGGACACAGGATAAAGTGACACTGGTCTCTCTTGGTGGGGCCCCCATATCTCTCGCTTTCTATTTCTCTCTGTCTTTCTCTGTCTCTCTATGTCTCTCTGTCTGTTTGTCTCTCCCTCTCTGTACCCCACTGTCTCTCTGTCTCTATCTCTCTGTCTCTCTATATGTCTGTCTCTCTATATGTCTGTCTCTCTCTTCCTTTCTCCCTCTCTCTCGCTCTCTGTCGTTGAGGTGTTAGGCAGCAGATTCATTGTCTTGTGTTGATTGAACACGGAGGACATGTTGTTAAATTAGCACAATATTTGAGGCCCGCTGTTTGTTGGGTTACTTATCATGTCCCCAGCTGGGAGGGATTTTTCCAATTCCTTATCTAAGACAGAAATTAATAATGGAAATTATATCTCCAGTGAATTCCGATATCTCCAAAAGGTTTTTGGAAAATAGGGTCTTGCTGGAATATAATGATTATAGTATCAAGTAAAATACTATTCTAAAGCCTTGTTCGAATCTGTTATTTTTCCTGCAGTCTGAACAGCCAAAACGCACATGGAATCGGACATTTCAAACCACATTTTATAGCACCTTAGTAGGGGGATTGAAATCAGATATGCGACTTGTGTCTGAATGGTCAAATCTGATTTATTTCCCCTGGATTTTAGACTATCTTGTTTCTTGCTAGCTACTCTGCTGACAGTTTGACAAGAACAGGTGGTAGCTAAACTAGCTTGTTAATTGTTTACAAACAAATTAGTGAATGTGCTAGAAAGCTGAACATCTGGCTAGCTAGTTGACTGCTGCGGCTAGCTAGTTGACTGCTGCGGCTAGCTAGTTGACTGCTGCGACTAGCTAGTTGACTGCTGTGGCTAGCACAGCTAGTTGACTGCTGTGGCTAGCTAGTTGACTGCTGCAGCTAGCTAGTTGACTGCTGTGGCTAGCTAGTTGACTGCTGTGGCTAGCTAGTTGACTGCTGCGGCTAGCTAGTTGACTGCTGCGACTAGCTAGTTGACTGCTGTGGCTAGCACAGCTAATTGACTGCTGTGGCTAGCTAGTTGACTGCTGCGGCTAGCTAGTTGACTGCTGCGGCTAGCTAGTTGACTGTTGTGGCTAGCTAGTTGACTGCTGTGGCTAGCTAGTTCACTGCTGCGGCTAGTTAGTTGACTGCTGTGGCTAGCTAATGGACTGCTGTGGCTAGCTAGTTGACTGCTGTGGCTAGCTAGTTGACTGCTGTGGACTGCTGTGGCTAGCTAGTTGACTGCTGTGGCTAGCTAGTGGACTGCTGTGGCTAGCTAGTGGACTGCTGTGGCTAGCTAGTGGACTGCTGTGGCTAGCTAGTTGACTGCTGTGGCTAGCCGAAAATAACTTGTTTTGAAATTTGGATCATCTTATCCTTTGAGGCTTTAAAAGTGTTCTTACACTAGGATTTTGAACATTTAAAGCAACTGGGGAATGTCATTGGCAGGTTGTGTTATCACCTTAGCTTGCTACATAACTTCTGAGGGACAGTAGGCACTAGCACCACCACCAATCAGCCAACACACACTGCCATTACTAACAGCTAGCGTAGCCATGTCAGCTACAAACACACAAATCTGATGTGGTCACTTGTAACTTGCTGTTTGGACAGTCAGTATTCCAATACATTTGGAATACGGATTTGAAAAACATGACTGATTTGAGCATTAAGGCCTGCGGTGTGAACAAGGCTTACATATAATGAGCCAAGCCCTGCATAGTGGAGTCACATGCTTCGTTCCCACTGTGTAGCCCCTAGTCTCTGATAGGATTGTAAACACTGGATTTCATCACACATCAGCAGGTGAACACTTGCAAGGTCTTATTGGTTCCACAGCAAGCAGTGGAGAGACGGTGTCAGTGGGGGAGATTAATTACACAAGGTGAGTATTGCATCAGAGGCCAATTATCACCTGAGGAGAGGTGGGCTGCTACCAATTTCCACACACTTAGAATCATCCACTCGTGAGCTCTGCAGCTTACAGTGCACAATAAAAAGATGTGGAATAGTATTAGTATTGCTACCCAAAAAGGTGGAGGCAGTGCCTCTGGAAATGCTGTAACAAACTCTATCCATCAACAACAACACAGAGAAAAGAGAGCTCCAGTCCAGTTAGGGGCTAACCAAACACACAACGTACAGCACTCTCAAATATACTAGGATCAGAGCGAGAGAGAGAGGGTTTGTTGATTTCTCTGAACCAAGATTCCCCTCTGCTACGGCAACTGACCTCCCCTGACTCTGATGATCCCCGTTGCCATGGCGACAGGCAAAACAAGCGTGGCACTCCTGATTTTTTTGGGGGGCGGGGGGGGGGGGGGGGGGGTCCGAGGGGTAGAAACGAACGTCACCTTGAGCTCCCGTATTGGCAAGAAATCAATAGACTTTTCCCCACATCGCATCGGTCCAGTAGGCTGTAACATATCAATCCATACGTGCACACACATTTCAGCGTAATCCCCTTCTCTGTGCTGAGAGCGAGAAAACGGCATAAAAAATAAAAGGAGCCCAGTCTTTTTGAACTCCTCTTTTTAAACCAATCTTTGTTTTTGATACTCCGAGCTGAACACAGAGTGTGTGCCTGCCGTTCTGGAATGGAGTATTTGTGTTCATTTTGTTTTAAATTCGTTTTCTCATTTCTCAGGCAAGCCTTTAGCAGTGAGGGGAAGACGGAAGGAACGACGCTCTGTTCAGCCCAGGGGCCTCCAGAAGCCATAGGGGTCCCCACTTTGATGGAGGCCTCAGCATCATTAAAGTAGAGACAAGCAATGGGTCAGAAACAGCTACACTCACTGCATTCACAGAGACGGACGGACGGACGAGCGGGGGGCGGGTACCATTTTGTAAGCTTTCTCCAATGTCTCATCAAAGACATGCCAAAAAGCCAGTGTTAAAATGAAGAGTAAGAGAGAAACAGACTGGAATATATAGCTGTGGGTTAACAGAAAGCATCAATTAATTATGTAACCCATTGCAGTTCGCTTCGAAAGTTCACTGTTCATGAAAAAAATGATGTCAGCTAGCGCTTCCTTTATGGGCATAATAAAAATTATACTGTTGTACTTAAGATTTATAATAGAGTGACTATGAACATTTAGGGAGACTGGCATATGTTCATATCAGGGAGAAGAGCAGGCTGTCCAAACAGCTGTGTGAAAGACCACCTCTGATCTAAACTACCTCTGGTCCTCAAAGGTCAAGCCATATTTTTATAATAGCAGCCCAATGGCTAACTCTAAATCTGGCCATGAAGAAGGGGGAAGATGAGAGATGGAGAAGATCAAGTTTATAATACGGTATTGCACCTCCGTCACTCGGGCCGCGTTCGTCGCCATTGTTATCAGCGTTCCACAGACGCTGCAGCGTATTGATGTCAGACTGATGGTTAAATGCTCAGTCTTTCTGAGCGGGAGCTAATGACTGCTCCGTCAACATTGCACCATAGTGGCCTGGAAATACAATGACATTGCTAAAGTAGAAAAAATAATGAGTAGAAAACCAATTTGCCGTCGGGATGATGTCGTCAAGTTACTTTAGAAAGACGGCAATGTTGGCCCTGAGTTGGTCAGAAATAGCTAGCAATGCTAACGTTACCTAGCTAAAATGTTGGTGGTCTCCCCTCAACCTTATCTAGCGAACTAAAGTTCTATTGCATCACAATGATGACGAAAGCTTGTCCTACTAATGATTTGCCTCCTTTTGAAATGTCATCGTGTTTCCAAGCCACAGTAATGCACTTTAATCTTCATCGGCACCTATTGAGACGGCATTGGTTAGAATGCTCAGATGGGCAAAACACTATTGTTGACGAAGCGTGCAACCCATGAATAGGGTAGAATATGTGACTTACATTTCCAAAGGAAATAGGTGCATTTGTGTGTGTGCGTGTGTAAGACTGTGTGTGTGTGTGCGTGTGTAAGACTGTGTGTGTGTGTTTAATTGTGCATGTGTGTGTGCTCATGCATCCTGCATGTGTTTTCTGCATGTGTGTATGTGCTTGCATGTGTGTTTGAGTACGTGTGTGCGTGTGTGCCGCCAGTGCGTGTGGGTGGGCAGTTCTGTGTGTGCGTGTGTGTCTTGAGTGCTCCTGTTGTCAGTAGTGATTTCTGAAGGGTTGTCTGTGTTCCTCGGCCATGATGAGGACCGTCTCTCTCTGACATGATCTGTTCTGTTAAGGTCAAGCCCTACAGAATGTCAGAGATGATGACACGCACTCACAGCCTTTATCTAATCCTTCCATTTTCCTTTTTCCTTCTCTGTCTCCCTCCCTCCCCTCAGTCACTCACATAAACCACATAAACACACACATCCCCCCCCCCCTCCCCAAGTGTCATGGGTCTTGTGTCTGTGTGTGTGTGTCTGTCTGTCTGTATTTCTGTCTTGTCTGTCGCTGTGTGAATAACCTATGTAGGGAATCATCCTCATTCAGGGTACCATTTTGTAAGGAATTTTCCTATTTGTTAAAAAATATATATTTTAATTTGATGATAATATGTCCTTAAAGAGAGAGTTCCCCGAAATTACAAAATTACATATTGTTTTGTCATACCTTGTCCATAGACTGCTTACAGGTTAAAGAAACCAATGTGTTATATTGTCATTTGGGTCAACTATCCTTTTAAGAGAGTGGGATAGACGTTTTGGAGGGAACTACTATAGTTTAAATCATAGTCAATTCAATTTAGATGAATTCAGATTCATTGCGATCACTATCTTTGTCAATGAATGAATTGACAAAGAATCAGTGTATTTATGTTTCCTTTTCACCTTCTCACAAACGGCATAGGGGATGTTTGAAAGAGAATGTAATTCTGTTATTTCTAAACGGAGTCAAATTTATTCAATTAAGCTGCCATGAGAAATACTGTTGTTTACACTTCAGGAGATTATCTGGATTTAATTTCCAGTTTATTTTTATTTTTATAATTGACAAAAAGCATGTGTGTTTTTAACTAAGCCTTTTATTATGCGCACAGTCGAACATGTCATCAGTTAATCTTCGTTCCCCCCCCCCCCCCCCCCCCACCTACGTTTCCCTTTTTTTTTCCCCTCACTGTCTCCATAGTCAACACTTATTGAATTAATAATTCTCGGCAGATCAAACAACAAAACCTTTTCAATCAAGCCTTCCGGGTGACGGCGAGGTCTCGTCGACATTTGTTGATGTCTTGTTATGCACATTTCAGTCGGAACGCAGAGAAACTTGTCAAACAACATATCCGACACACTTCATGAAAGAAACCCTCTGTTTGGAATATTTTACATGGTTTCTTTTGCTAATAAAGCTAAACAAGGCTTGCCTTAGGATGCTAGAAGTCTTCCCTCGTATCTATTCAAGCTGTCATTCTTCTCTCACCTCTGTGAATTGGGCACGGTATAGCGGGAAAATAACAAAGAAGATGGAGATGGAGAGATAGTAAGGAACGGAGGGAAATGGAGGATAATATAAAGAAGAGCAGCACTTGACGGTAACTGGTTGAGATTAACGCCTTAGGGGTACAGCAGTGGCTGTGATTCGGATACGGCGCCCCCAGCTAAACGCTGAAGGCCGCCTTGCCTAGAGGAACCCACGTTCACCCACAGGCAGTCAAAGATTGTTTTCTTTCTTACCAGCGCTTCCCACTTTCCTCTCTCCCCCTTTCCCTCCCTCTCTCTCCTCCCCACAGACACCTGTCATATCCAATGTCAAAACTCCAGAGAAAGGAAAAGACAACGCAAAGAATAAACAAAGGAAACATGCCTTTTTAAGACGGCACCCTGCATACAGATCTGTAATGGATCGGCTCTTGTAGAAGGCCTATATTTTATATAATCAGCTCTAACCCAATGCATACCCAATAGATACCCAATACATACCCAATGCATACCCAATACATACCCAATGCATACCCAATACAAACCCACTGCTCCAGTGCATGGCCCAGATTTCTCAATGTAGCCTTTGTCAATGGGGCTGCCGAGTGGCGCAGTGGTCTTAAACACTGTTTCTCAGCGGTTGAGGTGTCACTACAGACCCTGGTTTGATTCCAGGCTGTATCACAACCGCCGTGATTGGGAGTCCCATACGGCGGCGCACAATTGGCCCAGCGTCGTTAGGGTTTGGCTGGGGTAGGCCGTCATTATAAATTAAAATTTGTTCTTAACTGACTTGCGTAGTTAAATAAAGGTCAAACGAATGGAGCCCGATTAACGAGGGTTTAAAATGATTCTATGCACTTCCTTTTTTTCTTTTCACTTTCTCTCTGTCTTTCTATCTCTATCTTTTTCTCTTTCTCTCTCTCTCTCTTTCTCAGGCCATCACTAACTGATATTGCAGTCATACTTTGTCAGAAGTGAAATATGTGATGTTCTACTCAAACAATTGCAGGTACACAAACAAAAGTAATGATTTAAATGTATTTGCGATTTTTAATAATGAATCTGTTCTCTAGTTGAAGTCGGACCGCTGGTTTTGACGTGATTGGACGCTTGGGCGACCCTTGTGTTAGCCCAGGAGGTGGTGTCGTAGCCAATGGGGGGCAGAGGACAGCACAGAGAGTAATGCCTGTTACACGCCATCAGGTTCAAAATAAACATTTCATCCTTTTCCCCCTTGTTTCGCCTGTTGTGTTTTTCTCCATTTTAATTCCTTTTATTTGTTTGTTTGTTTGTTTGTCGACCTTGCCATGTCAGGTGACCTTCCTGCATCCACAACCGACAAAAAAGAAAACCCTGACGTTTCTGTTGGTCCTTGAGAAATAAAAGAGGAAACAAATGCCCTCAGACACATTTACTCAGAAATAAGTGTGCCTTGAACGCCCGTGCCTGTCCAGGTCCCCGGCCACCATTGCCAAAGAAGTGTCAGCGGTGTCGTGACAACTTCAGCAACTGCAGTGTGAGATGTGACCCCTGGCCGGAGAGGGGGGGGATTTGTCCCCCCAACCACCCTGGATTCTGACAGATGTCATATACCTCCTCCATAGGCGCCTTCTGTTTCCTGCTCACCTTTCTCCATCCTGCAGCGTTAGGTCTCCTGTCGTTGCCGCGTCAAAGCCTCTCCCAGCACTCGCGCACACACACCACACACACACACACACACACACACACACACACACACACACACACACACACACACGCACACACACGCACACACACACACGTCCCTGCTCAGGTGCTGCAGACACTTAGAGCTACACAAATTAGGGATGGGACGGAAAAAACAATAATGATGAATTCATTTGCCTTGGGTTACAATGACGAGGAAGTCCTTGGGAAGGGGAGGAAAGGCGGGCCTTCGCTGCAGTGCTAGTTCAATTGTTTGCTGTAATAGAGTCCGTATTTGCGTCTCTTTTGTCTCACGCTCTGTGTGAATCTCTCTAGAGGCAAGGCTGGCGCGCCATGCTCGCTCAAAGCTGTTATTCAAAACCTCTGAGAGATGATTATGCTCTCATAGTATGAATCGGAGGATTCCTTTCTGAGGGAGATTGTCTGGTATTTAAGCATACCTCTGGTTCTACCAAGTGTTTGCTCTGATATTGCTCAACATCCATGACAGTGACACCACTCCTTGACAGTCTTGAAGAACTCCCACCGAATGAGATTCGGTCGTGTTACATTGTGTTACGCTATTGCCTGAGTACGTCAATGGCCCACTACATGAATAGCAGACACGACAAACCGTAACGCCTAATGGGATTAGATTTCCATAAGCATTTTGCTTGGCAGCCCCGTAGGTGATTGTGTATCACTGAGCCAAATACACTGTTGGATGGAACATGCACTCTAAATCTGATCATAGGCGGAGATGTTGTTCACTTCTCACACCAGAACGACACACTGCTGGTGTAAACAGAGGGACTCTGGGAGTAATCCATCAATCAAAGTGACGGCACGGTGGAGTGATGGATATTGTAATCTCCGTGTTATATACAGGTGCAAGGGATGGATGGGTGACGATTAATGGACGAGACTGTTTCCGCCAAACAATAAGCTCACATCTTTGTCCGCACAGCTTGGCTCCGGGTACGGCGAAGAAGACGAAGAAGAACGACAAGAAAAAGAACAAGAACAATAACAAGAAGAAGACAGCTGGCAGCCTATAGAGTCCAATACTTTGTATTGGATGTAGCTGTGCTGTGCATGCTACTTTCTTTAATACCTCATATGAGAAAGTTGAGACAACATGTGAGTCTTGAGGTGATGTAGATGTTAGCACAACGATGTCTTCTCTCTTCTGGGATCTACAACAAGTAGTCATTTCTTGACAACCCTCAGCATCCCTGCATCACCTCATTTTCACGCAACCTGTTTGTTTCTCACATTCTGTCGTTGCTATCACCTCCATAATTATCCTTTTGTTTTTACTTCACTTCAAACTTCTTTCACCACGATTTACCACAAAACACCACCCTCTTCAGGCAAAGTCTTAAGGTCCAATTTCCAGTAGTTGAATTAAACCAAAAACTTCCAGATCAATTCTGTCCCCCTCCCATTGGTTCCTCATGTGTTTTCAAAGGATCAGGGAGGCAATATCTGAAGAACTTCTGAGCTAGCGTATGATGCTAGCAGCTTTAGCTCCGGCAGTAGCTACCATGCCTGTTGGTCCCAGTTTTTGTCATAAAACCTGGTGGTTGTCCACGTGTCCTTTAAATCAACATCTCTTTCCTTCCTCTCGCCGTTCCTTCACTCCCCGACATACCGTAGCTACAGTTAAACGGTTTCACTTCGCTAATTGGCCGATGTCAACGCTGACACGATGGTAAACAAACTGAAACAAACGCAAGCTCATTAGACTGATCAGAGGAGAGGGAGAAAAAAAGGAAGAGATGTTAAGAGAAAAAAAATACTATTTTCTGCTTTGAACGTTCTTCTTTTCTAAATGTAGCTAGCCTATCTTGTTCATTGAGTAGGGGAGAGACAGAACTACTTCTTTACCCTCATCTTTGATGGGACCCGACAGAAGGGGTTCCATTGCATTTTTTGTTATATACAGGCAAGGCAGTACTTATCTTGTGCTTTCCAGTCCACCTCTTCACCATTGACATTGAACATATAGTTATCATCCAGGGGTTTGAGGATTTGTTTTTCATAACACCAAACACTTTAGCATGAAATCTCTCTTCCTCTCTGTCCTTCTCGCTATCTCACGTTTATCTCGCTCTCTCTCTCTTTCTCACTACCTCCCTCCCTGTCGGAGCCTGTCCCCCATTGGCCATCTGTCATACCATGTTTATGGTCCCTTTTGCTTTTGTGTCCTGACGACCACTGTCACCGGGAGGTTCCCATTACCGATGCGCCCTGATGAACGATGTCGCCCAGATGCCTCGCTGCTGACACCCCGGCGTCCTTGGCTGCAGTGGCGTTTGGCGGGTAAAGAATGGGGACAGGGGGACCTGGTGTTTGGGCTAACTGAGGACCTGTCCGTCATTCGCATGGGGTGGGATGGACTGGGTGTTTCAACCTTTACATCTGCAGTGGAGAGACACCGACCGATGAAACTGGGATGCTGTCGTCCGGCACGGTGTGCTGATAATATCATCCATCCACTGCATGAATACTTACTGCCCTTGACTTTCGCTTGCACACATGACATCCGACTCAATGATCGTAGGCTAGCCTTTCCTGACTGTACAGGTTGCACTGCGTTGTTACGTGGCTCAGGTTCGCTACTTTGTATATTGCCACCAACATCAGATACATTTGGATACGTTTTGTTTTCTCTACCACTCATATCGTATGACCAATATGTATTTGACTGGTGTGTGGTATTGAAATGCAATCTGAACCGTATTTAATACACATATAGTATGTTTACAGGCACCTGGATGTTTTTCATTCATTGGAATAAAGACATTGATTTGGAACATGTAAAATAACATGCGGGTTGAATCAATACATTAATTTATAAGGAACATTCGGCCTGTACAAAAATAGAACCTCATTCAATCCCTTTCGGCATCATCCCCTCCTCTCTCTCGGCACCATCCCCTCCTCTCTCTCGGCACCATCCCCTCCTCTCTCTCGGCACCATCCCCTCCTCTCTCTCGGCACCATCCCCTCCTCTCTCTCGGCACCATCCCCTCCTCTCTCTCGGCACCATCCCCTCCTCTCTCTCGGCACCATCCCCTCCTCTCTCTCGGCACCATCCCCTCCTCTCTCTCGGCACCATCCCCTCCCCTCTCTCGGCACCATCCCCTCCCCTCTCTCGGCACCATCCCCTCCTCTCTCTCGGCACCATCCCCTCCTCTCTCTCGGCTCTCTTTTTCTCTCCAACTCTGTGAATGTCTTCACTGGGCAGTGGAGCCGCTGATGAGTTCTTAAGCAGATCACACTGATAATTGTATTTCAGTCAGCTGTGCGAAAGCTGTCCGTGGAGGGAGGGTGACTGCCAGCGCACTGAAGAGCTATTTGTGTCGTCGCCGTGTCTCCCTGTTACACCCCCCCCCCCCCCCCCCCCACTGTAAAACCCCGATCACCAGGGATGTGCTTACTGTCTTCAACCTCAAATTACTCAATCAGGAAGACACATTTATGGATGACACCTTTATTACAATTAATCGGGGGAACTTGATTAAGAAAGGAATTCCTCCTCCTCAGTGAGACTTGAGTGGCCCGGCTGCATATTCTAATTTATGTCCCACTGAGTCCTTGTGACCCTGACAGACCGACAGATTGCCAGCAGTACTGATACATGCACACCCACACACTGCTACCCTACACTCTTCGAAAACAAGGTGCTATCTAGAACCTAAAAGGTTTCTTTGGCTGTCCCAATAGGAGAACCCTTTGAAGAACCCTTTTTGGTTCCAGGTAGAACCCTATTGGGCTCCATGTAAAAACCCTTTCCCCAGAGGGTTCTTCATGGAACCCAAAAGAGTTCTACCTGGAACCAAAAAAGGGTTCCCCTATTTTTTCCTATTTTCTAAAAGTGAACCATAAAAAAAATGGAGAAATGCAAAATAATGACATTAGTATGGAAAACGCTCGCAAGAGAAACCTTGTGTTCATATTTCTATGCAATACAAAATGAGCAAAAGTAGCATATTATTATATATTTTGTCAAATAAAACCACCAGGTAAAAGTATTGGAAAGTCACCTGTTTGTACCTTAACTTACAGTGTGTGCATTGACTAATTAGTTCAGTGGGGTTTTGTAACAAGGGGAGGAGTGATGGTGATTGAGGGGTCTGAGTGATTCTTTGTGACTCTTAGTGACTGAAAGTGGACCTGAGCCATGACAGAGTTAGCCACTAAGGCACCAGGTTATACCAGACCACACCGAATGATGTCTATGTTAGGTGTTCTAGTATGGGAACAGGGACGGCAGAGTCTAAAGTAACACGGTTGATTGAATACCCAGCTGATCAAATTGATTTTGTGTATTACAACACTGGCATTTCACTAAACTGTTGACAGTATTCCACGTATTCTTATAATCAACAATTATATGGTTCAATTGAATTGAAAGCAAAGCTGTAAAAAGGTCACAGATCCCATTTTGGGCGTGTATGCACAAAGCACAGACCTCTGGCAAACCAAGTATCACAACTATTCATGATATGCACTTTTGGACATTTATTTTAGATTTGAACTTTTCTCACATAAATTGTTGTGGTCGTTTCACGTTTGCCATATTATAAACTTTTCAATTTTATGTTTAGGATTTCAGGGCTATACCCAGGTTAAAGGTGGATGCAATATACTGGATCTCAAAACCCCTAACGATAGTCTAAGCAATACATTTTTACATTTTTTTTAACAATAACTAATATTTTCAAGCTACGTTGAGAAACGCGACACTTTTCCAAAACATGTTTGTCACTCCACCAACATTTGTCATGTACCTCAGAAGGTGACTACAACAGGTATGTGTCTATATGATTTGTTAAGAGCCTGCTAACAGCTACAAGCCAATTAAATAAAATGTGTTGTTTTCTCCAGTTTGTCTTGTGCTTTAATTGGACTGTGTATGTGCACTAATCATGGCTGCTACAGGTGGGCCCCGGAGGACCAGAGTGAGGCCTCGGTTGGAAATTGAAGACAGATACACATTGACAGTCCGTACGTCTAGCCAGAGTATGCGCGCTACTGTACTCGAGCACGGTAAATTCAAGTGAACATTAATTTGTGTCACCTCTCTCACCTTTCTGTGACTAGCGTGTGAGAGTGTGCTCTTGCATTGGAATGACTGAGTGAACAATCCATTTTATGAGCGGTAAGTGCATCTGCCTTTAACAATAGCTTTCGGGTTGCTCACCTTCATCCATGCTGTACAGTGACGCTGTTATCAAACACTTACAAGGATGGATCACTTCATTTCTATATTTCACACAGGAGTAGAAATCAAAGAGGACCTCAAATTTAAAAAAAAAATACCAAAGATAGTAAGAACCAATCTACAGAAATACACTGCATGCATTACACAGACCACTATTCTATTGGAACACATATGGGTGTGTGTATGTGTGTGTGAGACACACTGGTGCAGGTTCAAATGGCTTCAGGCTGGTGGGTATGTTTCTGATTTCCTGAGCTGCCTGCCTGGCGAAGGTAGCAGCTTTGCATGCTGGGGTCACACCTGTAACGTGTTTCACACTGAGATCTTTTTTGAGTGGCCACCTGGAGGAGGATATTGCATGTCCACAGTGCATGAACACACAGACGTCCCTCCCAGGTGGAAACAGGTGTTTGTTTTGTGTTCCTAGGCTTGATACATAACGTATTGCCTTAGAAGTGTTTTTTGATGACCTTTTCTCACTTCTAAAAAAATGAATAAAAAAAAAAGGCCACAGAGTAACACCCACCTTAACTTGTAAATAGTTTTAGAATTAATATGTAAGATAAGGCATTTCTCCATGACAATTGTATCCCACCTGGTAACTCATCTACCCTCACCTCTAATGTGAGGGTAGATAACATGATACTTAGCTTAAAAGGGTTCTATATTTAAATTAGGAAAAAAATAGAAATGAGTGAATTGGCTTTAAAGAATCCAAAACGTCAAGTGGAACCTTATCCTCACGGTAACAAAAAAAAATAAGAAAACCGTAGGCCTACCTCAGAAGGCATTCCACAATACATTCAATATAAGTGGTTTCTGCTTGTTGTGGGAAAAACGAATGGTATTTTCAACCCCAAGTTCTGGTTAGCTGGACTAATTTTTTTATTATGTGCAGCTTGGGGCATGTGAATGGAAAGATATTTCGGTCAGCCACAAACATGCTATAAAATACCAAGCACACCTGATGCTGCATTCAGTCCTGACAAGTATTTATACAGACTTTACTACAACAAAACACATTTCATTTTTTAATCAAGAATGTAAGATAATGTATTCTAGATATTTGAATGTTAATTACACATCATACATTGCAAATACTTCTCAAAATGTGCTGTTTAAAAACTACTGTACATCTACAATACATTGTTTTTCTGTTGATTTAAGTTAATGTATTAATTATATGAATGTGTAATATGTTGTGTGTGTGTGTGTGTGTGTGTATATGTGTGAGGGACTAAATGGGTCAATTGCTCTGGGCATGCTTAGGCATTTATTCCAAAAGTATGACAGAGGTTTAAACTGGTAACACTAAATGTGATCATTATGCACTATTGTCCTCAGATACTTTGTTTCCTGTTAAATAGAGGGACAAGTTCAGCTGATATGCTGGTACATTGTCTGAAGTGCAGTAATCAAGCATAAGCTGTGGACAGTCAATGCAGCCACTGGTCTAGTTACTGTAAATACAAATTTTAGTTAGCTCTAGTCTTGAGCACAGAGCAATTAAACAAGTGTGTGTGTGTGTGTGACAGCATGAGAATGAGGGAGGCATTTGAACTAGAGGGGTACAGTATTCTTTTCTTGAGATAACCTTCTGTTACACCAGCAATTTTCAGTATGATCCCCGTTCATTGGGAATTTGGCTTTGCTTTATTCAGTACAATCATCAAAACATAAAGGAACTGTCTCGAACAGAACAACATTTTAGTAATATCAAAAGAGATTCAGGTGAAAAATATATTCAACTCAAGAGTACTGTAGATTGTCACAGTTTGGGTAATTTGCCTTCAACATATGTACTTGCATAGTTCATTTCATTATACATACATATGATTTGATTTGTTTGAGGATTCCAGTGCATTCACATTAAGGCAAATCACAGTTTGCTGTCCAGTGAGGGTGGAGTCACCTCAACCACCACCTTTCCAACATTTTTCCCAGCGTACATGTAGTCCACAGCCCTAAAGACGGACTCTAGCCCCACAAAACGGCCCTCGGGGGCCATGTCCCCACAGTCCACTTCACACACCAGCTTCCCTTTAGCAAACATCTGCATCATGCTTCCCATCGCCTCCTTGTAGTCAGACAGGAAGTGAGGTAGGAAGAACCCCCTCACGCTGGCTGACTTCTGGAGCAGCTTCACGGGCAGAGTCCCTCCTTTAACAGTTGGGACCCCTGATGCCGTTTGGTACCCTGAGATGAACCCGATCACGATCAGCCTGCCCTTATTGGCCAGATTGTTGACCGCCATGTCAAAGATTCTGCCGCCTATGGACTCGTAGACTACGTCCAGGCCTTGTGGGTACTCTTTGCGCAGCGTGGCGCTCAGGTCCTCGGACGTGTAGTTGATGGGCCTGTCGCAGCCAATGGTCTTTAAGAAGCCAGCCTTCTCATTGGAGGAGCAGGTGCCCACAACGTGGCAGCCGGCCTGTTTGGCAAACTGCACGGCGAACTGGCCCGTGCCACCGGCAGCGGCCGTCACCAGCACTGTCTCGCCCTTCACTAGGTCGCCAAGCCGCTTCATGGCTATATAAGCCGTGGCACCGCTTAACAGCAGGGTGAGGAACTCTGGCTTCACCGCGGGTACGGGTACGGTCTTGATCATGGGTATCACCGTGTACTCTGCAAAGGCCCCATCAGCAAAGTAGGCCACTGTGTCGCCAACGGTGTAACGGGCGCTGGCACTCAGGCCGAGTCCGACCACCTCGCCAATGCCCTCGAACCCGGCGTCAAACGGTGGCTTCACCGTAGGGTCATAGCGGCCTGCTGAGTAGTTGATGTCCGAGGCATTGATTCCAACAAATCTGCATGGAATGGAACAGAGAACAAAATACAAGTGAATGATTAAAAATTGTTACCTAGCATTCAAGTCAATTAATTAAAGTCAATGAATTAAAGATTTTGATAATAACATGACAATAGTTAGTTATAATAAAATAAAGAGGTGCACTTCAGAATGCCTACAGTAATGTCTGCGAAGGTCAAGATTTCACTTCTATTCCCTAGAAAACCTCTGCGACACCGTTCGGGAAGGAAACATTGGTTTGTTTTGGCAATGATTCCATTTGTCTTGAAAAAACACCCACCCGAAACACATTGCATGATGTCATGAGTCATTGTCTTGAGAGACACACAAGAACAAACTGCACTTTTAAAATCTTGTATATTTCTTTACCTCGACATGAAAAAAATAACTGTTTTCATCTCAGTTGATGACATGGAGAAGAAAAAAAATCTTTGTGTGAAACAAATGTATAAATAAATCATTTTCTATCCTCCAGAAGAACCCTTGTTGCGACTCATCATTGTGCATGTCACATTTGCATTTTTAGCACTTAAAATGTATCAGCCCGGTTTAGTTACAAATAAATGGCTCCAATTAAATATAGGAAAACATCTAGTTTGACTATACTTTCCAAATCACTTTTTCCTTTGCAGCCTTTCTGAATTTTTTTCCATACCAGTAAATATTTTAACCTGAATCTCTCATAATGGACCAACAGAACTGAGACACCATGCATTAAAGAAGAGCCAGTTCAAAAGTTAAAACTAAAGAGAACTGGGATCTCTAGTCAGGATTGGGCCTGATATTCTTAAAGATGCTGGATTTAAAAAATGTGCACATTTGAATGCACAATCATCTCGGCCACTGAAACATATCAATGCATTTCTCAATTTAAACTCAACATGTGTCAAATTCGGGTTAATAATGCATAAAAGAAAAGAAAAAAAACAAACATTTTCCTGATACACATTGCATTGTGAACCAAAGCATTGCAGAGGCCAACAAGTGGTCCAGCCATGTCCTGTCCGTAAACATGCCACACAACTACAATAACGTCCTAAAACCTTTATCTACACCAATACATCATCTGATATTGCATTTCACTATCACTAAATGGTTCGTCTTTTGTGCAATTACCTTAGCAGTGGCGCTGACCCACTCAATTTTCTAAACAATGCTCGTTTCACCTGTGGTTTGCAGCTGTGTGCATTTTATATTATAGCCTACGCTATCTAATTCCTAAAGTCCAGCCTAATTCATGGGTAAATCACAGTTCAAAAGGTCAAGGGTCATCAATAGCCTATGGAAATGATCATAGGCAATATGTGCAATTAAATGACCATGGACTACAATAGGCCGTGTTGCGCAACTGTCTTCCCAACCCAGATAATTTAACCAAGCAGACTTTATACAAGGCCTAAATGCGACATCACAGACATATCTGCTAATTCCGAGCTCTGCATTGAGACCATAGAATTGGCCTTTCTGATGTAGTTATTAACAAATAAATAATAACCCAGATCAAGAAATATGCCTTGATAACTAGGCCCGTTAACTTGTTTTTTTTTCTTCAGTTGAAGGTGCCTGTGAAGCCTAGTTGATAGCTAATAGCTAAATGTTGTAATTTCCCAGGCCAACTCATATGATGGGGATTCATTACAGACAACACACAAAGAATTGCTAAAAAAAAAGAAGTATAAGGGCATAGGCCTACATTAAATTATAGAACAATACGTGATGCCATAATTTTCAATCTATTTCAATCTACAATTCAAGGTTTCGGGTGGGGGAGAATAACCTACCACTGCATCAACAGTTCTTTCCTTTTCCCATGATGAGAGATAGGCTACCCCTCCATGGCAAATTGTATTTATAATTCAAAATTCCACATTCTCAAGTTATAAATGCGATATATTTTTTAAATTCCCTAAATTACGCATACACAATTAAGCACACAAAACAAATCCTGTGAAAAAGGTTTAGGCTACATATGACAATTTCTGTAAATGTTCAAAGCTATTTGATCTTTAGATAATGCTACTATGTCCTTGGTCTCTAAACCATAATGCAAGACCCTCCCTTCATTTCACTGATCAATTGCGCTCTAATAGGCTACACCAGCATTGACCCGCATTTTAATATCTCCTCGACTTAAATTGTAGTAAATAACCGGTTAGATTAAGTAGCCTACATTCCTGCTGTTACAGTACCCCGAATGTAATCAACATTTGTAAATATCTTGCTTTGAACTGGACAGACACAGAGTCTTATGCATTGGTTTTATGCAGCGGAAAATGATGATCCTGCCGCAGCCCCAATGCCATGCAAAGCTGTTTCTCCATCTCCTCATCTATTCGTGAGTCTTTACACCCCCACCCATGACTTTCTGTTTGCAGGTTCGTGACGTAAGGAGACAGGACAGAGCGAGATGCCGAGATGGATTGATAGACAAATGTAGGGGCGGAACTTGGAAATATTCCTCACCTATTTTGCTCGCTCCTGAAATGGTCGCGAGTGGGCTACTATAATCGATGGGAATGGATAGGCGATTCTAACAGAGGTAAGAGACCCTTTCACAACTTGAAAACAATACCAAATAGTTTATCAAAGATATTGGCTCCAAAATGTGCCCCATATTGGAATGGTCTATACATAGGCTATGCATACGCGGAAAATGGGAACCTATCCAATTTCTAACCAAAACTTACCGATTTCTGACAAGCAAGTCCCCGTCGCCAGGTGTCGGGACTGGAACAGTTTGTAAGGCAACGGCGTCTCTGAAATTCTGGCTGAGCTTCGTTACGACCAGCTTTTTCATGGAGCTCGGTATCGAAGAACCTTTAAAATCCATGAAGTGCGTGGAGTATGACAAATCTACAATGAAGCGACGCGATATAAAATTAACTCTGGAAAGTGCATCGGTTCCTCTGCACACACCGCCGATTATCGAAAACACCCTCTTACCGTTTCTCAACAAGAAAGAGGTGGACATTGCACCAGGGAGGGACTATGTGACAAAGTTCACGGGCACTGGCTGTGCGTTGATATCAATATGTTTATCGTTAGCCTATGCTAGGCTTTCTTCACGTAGCAGGGTAGGCCACGCCGATGCAATGCGATTAAAACAATATTAGCCGCGCTGTTTTTTTTGTTGTCGCAGAAGATCGACACGCAATAACGTGCTTTTGCAATGTTTGCTTTGATGATCACTAGGCTATAGCACGGCGCAACCTTGTAGCGGCAGCCAAACTCCTACTGTAGCGGCGTGTCTCCTTTCGAGTCCCTCCCCTTCCGGGACATGACACACTTCCTCGTAAGGTGAAACATATCAATCGTAGTCTCAAACATATCCTCAACGATTGTACACAAAAAGCCAACGAGTTGCCAACACAGCCAGTGCCGACCACCACCATTCAAGTATTAATAACAAGCACCGTTAGTAGGCTATTACCTGCAGAAATATAGTTTCTCCCCAAGCATGCGTAAATGTTGGCGCTCTCGCACTAGGAAACTTCAGCCCGAATGTTTCCAACAAATAAGTCCAAAACATTGCCATGTTGGGTTTGACATAGGATCGCACATGTCAGGCAAAATAAAGTTAGTGTGAGTTTGTCACATGAGGATGATGATGACTCATGATTAGCCTAGTTATAGTAATATAGCCTAACCTAGGAATAGCTTTGTAGTAATTGACTAATTGCCATAATAACATTATGCAGGAAGTTTATGTACCAATATTTCAAAGCAACAATTTGATATTTAGCCTACTGATGCAAGCTTTCCTTTGTCAGTCATTTCAATTTGAGGCGGAGGAAAAAACAAGACAATTAAAAAGATTGACAGGTGGGCTCTACTGTCAGGGTGACGCTTGTAGCGCGAGGGGAGGAGTGAAAATGAAGCAGGAAAAGCCACTCGATGCGTCTGTCTATCAGTTGAGACTGTCTGAAACGCGTCGAGATTCCCTGCGTTTAATTTTTTTTCTCCGGAGGAGCAGACGAGACCTCGGTTCACTCCCCTGGAGTTTACAGAAGGAACATTCTCTCCGGCGAGGGTGGATGCCTGCATCTTGTTTGTTTCTCTTTAGTCGCAGGCTCCCCACCACATCAACCACCTGCATATTCCTTGATCGGCGGCTGATAATAGTCATTTTAACGACTAGAAATGTAAGTAGAAGCCCTACCACCCCGACTCAAGCTAGAGAGGGGAGAAAAGTGTCCGCTGACGGCGAGGCTTTGGTCGGAATAGGTGGCGTGGTGACGGACTGACATTAACCATCTAATGCCTGTCTATTTTCTCTCAATTCTGTTTTGTTTCAGATCTGAGCTTGAAGAAGCGCAGCCTTCCCACGGAAATACATTGTGTTCGCTCACACTGGACTTATTCGTTTACCATCAGAGTTTATTTATTTTGGAGTGAAGACGTTACAAAGTAGCCCCAACACCGCCATATAGCCCCATATGGCAGCAGGGGAGTGACTGAAACTTGGCTTCGATGTCTGCCTTTTTTTTCCTGACACACAGAGATGAGGGAAGATGGTATTTGATAGACATGTTATGAGCTGGCGAAATTCGTGCGTCGTTTTGATATCACATAAACCCTTTTTTCCCCGTTTGTCCTTTATCTCCTGTCATTTGTTTCTATTCCTAGGCCTTAAGGACATATTTAGTTACATTGTGGCCGTTTCAGGTTGTCTGGCATAAGCCCACAATTACAAAAGAAACAAACCATTCTAATAGAAAAAAACTGTTTACGGTTATTTCCCGAAAAAAAAGCAACGGGATGGTTTTTCTCCACTGACAGACTTATTGTTTTGATCCCTGCATGAAAAGTACCGTGGACCGTGACGGTCACTATGCCGAGGAGAAAGCAGCAAGAGCCCAGGCGATCAGCAGGTAAGCACCAGCGCACACAGAAGTTCATTTTCACCGTCTCTTACTAAATGGAGATACAATGTCGGACTTTTTTTTCCTTCTCATTTTAATTCACTAAATGTTTTATTTTTTCCATTTTCCATTTCTCGTGTTATACATACGCAATAGCCTAAAAATAAGTTTGACTTTCAACACATCTTCGTTTGTTGACCATTATTGTTTTCTATTTTGCCATATGATTTCTGTCAACGATAGGCCTGATGTGTTATTAACTTGCCAGAAAAGTCGACTACTTGGGGAGCTAGATAAACGAAACGTTAGAGATAGAGTTTCCATTTAGGGTTCATTGCAGTGTTAAAGAGCGAGTAATAATGAATAATTGACTTCGGAAGAGAGGGAGAAAAACTGTCCAGAGCCGGTTTTGTTTCTTTTCGGTTTTATTTGAGGATTGCCGTCATTGATTTGATGCGTGATTGATCGCCTGTCATGTGGCAGCCTTTGATCTATTCATCCCTGATAAACATCAATATATCTCTCCATGGAGACGCATGCTCCTTACCGGATTTAGCCACTCAAAGGACAACCCTAACCCTGTTGTCTAAAAAAAAAAAAAAAAAAGACAAAAAAAGTCTTTAAAAGGAGGGGAATCCTTCTTTCTTTAATATTTTCTAGAGAAAATACTAGAGGGAAGAATGAAAGAGGGAGGAGGTAGAAGTGTTTTGAGGATCACAGAAAGGGCTAAATCCTAATTAATTCGGGCACCTGAACCAGCCTACCACCAGTAGCCCCCTAGGTCTGCGTTAAAGACCCAGAGATTTGCACTTCTTATCCAAATACACACATTCTCCTCTCATCCTACAGAGCACTTTACCAATGCAGCCCATGTCTACCATCCACAGGACCGCAGTGTTTACTATCTGACAACCAATGATAAACCACATGTCGAGGTGGAGGTCTAGTGGTTTGGATTTTTGACTTTCTTCTCTTTTTCAAGCCGACTTTAAAACAAATGTAAATGAGTGACAGCGATTTCTACCTCTGTGCTAATGAGGCGCAGCCTTTGAAGTTAGGCATTAACAAGTGGAGTGAACAAAAGACAGTCATGGAATTTTAAAGAGATTCTGAAATATGAGGTGTAAAGCGGACCGAACAGGAGGGCCCGGGCAGCGAAGACTTTGAACTCGGGCAGGTTTATCATTTTAAATAGGCGCCAAGTGATGGGGAGTCAGTGTGGATTGACTGTGAAAAGTATTCAACTAGTACTTCTCTCTACAGCTCATACACTTCTGACGCACAGTGTTGAATAGTCTTATGCTTTATACTCACTGTTTGAGTCGCATCTGATTCGTCTCTTGTGTTGTATCACATCAACAAACAAAACGAAAAAAGCTGGGTATCAGGCTATATAGGATGGTTCCGAGCAGATCTTACATGAAAACATGCCATCACCTTGACCCCTCAACATGGTCCTATTGATCCGCTTGACTGTCATTGACCGGCTTATACATCATGGCCTTTAATGGTCAATCACAACTTGGCAGACGGGAGTGTTACCATTCTGTCATGATCGTGACAGTTTGTTGGAAGTAACAGCACCCTCCAACCCTCCCCTTTTTACACAAATACAGACACACACTCAGCTAAAGCATGATGGTCCAGTGTTTCAATGCTAGCTAGTAGCTGCTGAACCATGCCTGGTACTCTGAAGCCTACGAGGAAATAGAGAGGGAGAGTCGAGGGGGAAATCGCCATGGTAATGCCATGGTAATAGAGGTTTAGAGAATGAGTACTCGAGCGACCATCGGGAAAAGAGGTTGTTGTGAGTTATATTTTCACTGAGAGGGTAAACCAGGTTCAACCAAAACAAATGTGGAACCCCAGGGGTACAGGACTGGAGCTTTAGAGGAGAATGGAACGGAGCACCACAAGGAGACATGTCTGGACAAATTTTATACACACAATATATAGTATTGGGCACCCTTATTTTTCACTCGTTTTAGGGAGGTAGAATAGAGCGACATTTGATATAGGGCCTTTTTACTTTCTGTGTGTGTGAACGTTTTAACGGTTATGATGGGGCCATAACCATACAAAAGGCCTTTCCCATATATACAGTATACGTAGTGTCGTGGGAAAGCCATGATATCTACTCCTCTTCTTTCAGATATCCTGTCATTTATGGTTAAGACGAGCTACGGTTCATCTCCTGCAGTGTATTTAAGGCAGTTGGTAAGAGTGTGTGTGTGTTACACATCACTGTGTGTCGCTTCATTTCAGGCCTCATTTTGTCCTTGAATATCAGTTTCAGTCGAGGGTGATGAGGAAAGGAGCGATGTAAAAACCAAAAAAAGAGAAGAGCGACGTTGTCTTTCATTAAATTGGGGTCTGTGTGTCTCAGCCAGTCAGAGCTAGTAGTCTGGGGAGAAAAAAACATCTCTTTCCCAGGGATAGAGGCTTCTTCATTATCCGAGAGAAAAGGTAAGGTTGCTTCTCTGGGCTTCATTAGAGAAAGCCCCTAATTATCTGTAAACCTGATGGATTTGTGACGGGGCCCTGACGATTAATGCTGACAAATTCAGTAAGGTGTCAAGTCCGCAGCTGCCTTGATGTAATCAAGTTGATATTATACAGTCCCCGTAGCCCCTAGTGCAGTTTCAACTCAATTTGCTCGTGCAGGTGACAAATGGACTTTGCTACCTGACTAATCATGTCGGAGGAGACGATGCCTCTTAATGACCTCCCTAATCCTCCGCCTTTAACGACATAATAAAAGGCCAGACACACCGAACCACGATCAGCTGCGTCGTAACACTCCTGCATGTGCAATGTTTATGTTTCCCTTTTATATATTATAATAACCGCAATTGTCTTTCTTAATCGTTACTGTGCGTAAGAAGACAATTGTACACCTCAAACTAGCTTTGAGGTTTTGTAAATGTTTTTAATGCGGGAGTTGTAGCTGCTTTTTCCAGAACATTTTTGTTTGGGGGGGACGGGCCTATTTCTTTTTCTCACAACATTCTGGTCAGTGTAATATGAAATAATAATAATCTGATAATATGTTTATGCAACATAATTCTTGCATACAAGGTATAGCTTTTATTTGCTAGGCGTTTTCATTTGATGGTACATTTTGTAAACGTTTTGAAGCAGCGCATTGAGGGAGACACACACACACACACACCTTTTCACATCTTCACGTCTTAACCACGTATAGCCCTAGTCTCAATGTGTGGAAAATGTATCTCTCCCTCTCTTGTGTTTTAGGGGGCATTCTAGAAACCTGGTATAAAAACATCTCCCAGTGTATTTCTAGTGAGTTAAGAAGCCCAGTGCCCTGGGATTAATGGTTTAGCATGCCCGGGGTAGCTAAGATTACACAGCGACCTTTGTGCTCTAACTAGACGATGCTGTTACATGATATTCTGTGCTCGAAAGAATCAGCAATGCCGAGATTTATGTGGCCCACTCTTAGATCAACGGCCTGAGGAGGACCATCTTCCACAAGGTGTATTTTTTCCCCCCCCATTTTATTTCCCTGTAGTCGTCTGCCATAAATATTTTGGGGAGTAATCTGAAAAATGATATTAGCACCGGGAAAAAAATTATAATCTGGAAGCCGGAGACCGTAAAGATTTGTTTTTGGAGGTGCGTTCAAATGTAGTGGGCAATTTAGTCAAGGTCAAGGGAATGTTAAGCGATAAATGTTTCACACGCTCTCTCTGACGTCGACTGAGACATCAACGTTTGTCGCCGTGAGAATTGTGTGTTTTTGTGTACATCTAACAATTCTAAGGAAATGTGAATATGACATTTGTGAGTACAAAGATGGGCCTCTGGGTAGGAACATGTGTGTGTGTGTGTGTGTGTGTTTTGATGGAATAAATAGTAGTCGTTGTAGCACTCTAGCGTCTCCTTTCTGTTGGGCCCTGCGTCTCTAGTATGTGAGAGGGCAGTACATTGACACTCTGTTTACCATATGAGTAACACAAGGACTCCAAGCTAACTAGGACACACAAGCGTCACACATGTATCACTAATGTACAGTGATATACAGTAGGGTGTTTTCCTGTGCTGTGTGTGTGTGTGTGTAACAGTTCCCTGAGTGTGTGTTTGGCGGTCAGGCTCTCTTCTCTCTGCTTCACTAGAGGTTACTTTAATTGGAGCGCCTGTGTCGTTAGCAGGTGGCATCGATTTCTTTCGTCGATAGCCAGTTTTGCTCTTCTGCCACCCTCTGAGACTAATAGTTAAATTTGCATCTGGGAATTGAGCCAGTCAGTCGCCCAACCTCTACTGCCTTAGCTGGAGTTGTGTGTGTGTGTGTTTAGTAGTGAAACACATTCCAGATATAAGGCATGAGAGTAGTAGACATTGGGAATATTTCTTTGTAAGTGTTTAAGCCGTACAACCATACATATATTTTTTTAAGCATTCAGGACTGTATGTGTGAAGCTAAGGATACATTTCATATCATGTTTAAGCTCTTCTTGTCTTTCTCTATCTTTCTCATTCTTTCACTAAGCTGTCCTCAGGGCACGAAGCTACCATCAGAAGAGTGTCGCCCTCTCTGCACTGTAGACACACACACACACACACGCACGCACGCACGATGGGAGGTCATAATGGGGGTGGCTTAGTATGATGGGAAATCATATCATTAAAGCAGCCAGATGTGCTTTGTTGCTCGGGAGAAAAATGTCTCTCGGAGTGGGGCAGAAAAGAAAACAACGCCGAACATATAGAAGGCAACCCTGTGGGATTGGATTCACTAGCCCTGTGGGATTGGATTCACTAGCCCTGTGGGATTGGATTCACTAGCCCTGTGGGATTGGATTCACTAGCCCTGTGGGATTGGATTCACTAGCCCTGTGGGATTGGATTCACTAGCCCTGTGGGATTGGATTCACTAGCCCTGTGGGATTGGATTCACTAGCCCTGTGGGATTGGATTCACTAGCCCTGTGGGATTGGATTCACTAGCCCTGTCCTCTCTGTTTGCTTTGTCACCGTTATTATAGTTTTTACTTTAAAAAAAAAGTGATTTAATTTAAAAAACTTTTTTTTTTAAGTGAAAGTATTTTAGTAATGTTATTTGTATGGAATTTGAATTAGATTGAGAACAAGAGTAAATGCAATACAATAACTGTGATATGTATTTAAATAAATGTGGGTTTGTTTGTTGTTAAAGTCCCCGTTTTGTTTCGTATGTTATTCTGTAGATGGCATTTAATGCTGAGTAGGCTTATTGCTTGCCGTATAGTAGTTGCAGAAGGTCTAGGTGGTTTAACAGCAAATTATTGTCAAATTGTTTGCCGCTTTATTTGGTTCATCATTTGAGTCCAGTAACAGGAACATGTTTTTTTTTTAAGATCTCCAAAATGTTGTTAAGTTAAAGTGTTCTATTTGCAGAGAGTTAGTTTGTCCTCTTGATCAGCGGTAGTGTTCATCCTCGAGAGGCTTGGCAGTGCTATGGGAAGCCTGTACCAGCCAAATTGAACATGTTTCTGCCATCAATAAAAGATGAGCAATTACAGAATATTTTGTCTAATAAGTATTTGAATTCCTCGGCACAGAAAAACATGTAGCTTACCCACTCATTACATCAGTTAGCAGGGGACGAGCACGGAGAACGAGAGGCAAGCACTTTGATGCCAACAAACAAACAGACAAACGAGGTGGGCCTACTACAGGGGAGCCGAGCCCTACCCAGGGACACCCTCGCACTCATCGTCCTCCTTTCCCTCACTCTCTCTGTTTTTCTCACGTCCATCTCATCTCTCCCCCTATCTTTGTTGCCCCTTCCCTCTTTCTAACATGTATCCCTCACACTCCCTCCTCTCTTACTAGTGCAAAGACCTCTCATCGTATCTTCTACTCTTTTCCCAACATTGCAGAGATTAGGTCAAGCTCTCCGTAACCAGCGCTTAAGATAGCCATTTAGTTTTTTAAAAACTTTTTCAAGCAAAGCAAGTATGTAGATTGGCGGCAAAATGCAGGCGAGCAAAATAAAAGGGGGTGAGCGGGATAGGAAAGCAGGAGAGGGGGTAGCTACTAGCTAGGCAGGCAGCAACTGGGCTGGAGGGGGGCAGTTCCACAGGACGGGTATTAAAGCTGACAGAGGAATGGGGCGATGGACAAATTCTCCTGCAGCAGCTGTGACTGCCACCATTATCCTGACAGGTGTCAATTAAGAATTACTGCCGGGTGGAGTGAGCCAGGGCGACTCCTCCTCTCTCACCCAGCTGTCGGCATGTGAAAGAAATAACACTTTACTCGTGTCACTTTGGTTAGCCCCCCTAGCCGTCGGCCCCCGAAAACAAGGGGCGCCAGCGAGCGTGCCAATCGATAAAGTGCTGTATTAGTAATTATTGCGCCCTTCGGGTCCGTGGAGGGCTGTGGCGTCCGATGGGTGTTGCTAGCCAGAGATAAGGACTTCCCATGATCCTCCTCTTCACCAGGCCTCGCTGAGGTAGTTGGGAGAGGGGTGTGTTGAGGGATGTGTGTCGGGCCGGGTGGACTCTATCCTGTATGGAGTACCTGTGAGACCAAAGTCAGACTGGCAAACCTTCCCCCTGGCAGAGAGACCAAATCTCCTCGCCATCTATTTCACTGACCCACTCTCCCACTCTAACCCTTCTCTCTATTTCAGGACAGGCTAATCTCACGGTCACACACATTGTAAAGTGGCTAGCTCTGTTCAGTGAGTGAGAAAATGAACACTTGTCATTGGCAGTCCTGAAGGCTTATTTCCTCCCTAAGTGTTGCTTTAACTCACATCTAACACACACACCACTGCTTGTCACCAGTCCATTTCACTATGGTCGGCACATGTGTGTGTGTGTATGTAGAACGTACAAGAAAGTCAAAGAAACAGATTTTCCCCAACTGTTGGCAGGGGTTTAGTTGAGTGTGAGTGCAGTTGGATGTTTGAAATACAGGGAGGGAGGAATTCATTCTGAGGCCCATGCTGCTTCCACCTCATCATTACTGAGGAACAGCGTCCTCCCGAGCAGGGAACTGGGAAAGAGGGCGCTGATGGGAGTTGTAGGAAATGATGTCATTGGCATGACTGGTAAAATGCTGTTTTCACTGACTATGCTCAGCTCTTGTAGTAGGGGGTGCAGAGAAGTGTGTTGGTTTGTCATTACATACGCGGTTGTTGAGAGAGTGAGTACGTATCACATCCATATTACAAGGTATTATCAAACCAGTTAAACACCTAGTATGGGATATAGAATATGAATATTCTGAAACCATTTATCAACAGCCTTCATGGAATAGACAATCTGTGACAGAAGTGAAGTAGCCGAGGAGAACTGAGAACTCTGGGAATATTCAGTTATGGAGATTTACATGCTCACGTGGGAGTAGTTTCTTTGGAAATTCCTCCCTAGAAATCATTTGCCACACAACATTTACTGGGAAAGAGACGATACTATCTGTGTTATTTTTCCATTCTGTTGTATTTGCATATCTCGTTGTTCTAAATAAGTGAAATGCTTGCTTTTTAGAGCCTTTTCCTACTCAGGCCTTCTCTCTCTCTCCCCTCTTTCTCCTCTCTCTCTTCCCTTTTTCTCCTCTCTCTCTTCCCTCTTTCTCCTCTCTCTCTTCCCTCTTTCTCCTCTCTCTCTTCCCTCTTTCTCCTCTCTCTCTTCCCTCTTTCTCCTCTCTCTCTCCTCTCTCTCTTCCCCCTCTCTCTCTCTCTCTCCCCTCTTTCTATCTCTCTCTCCTCTTTCTATCTCTCTCTCTCTCCTCTTTCTATCTCTCTCTCTCTCCCCCCCTCTCCCTCTTTCTATCTCTCCCTCAATTTCTCAGCTGGCCCCAGACTGCTCCAAGCTATTATCAAACTTGCGTTTTTTTTTATTCCATCGTATTCCATATTCCATCCCCATGCAAATCGGATGTGCTCTCTCTTATCACTTTCTCCCCCCAAACGTTTGTGTGTAATCAAAGTAAACGGCAGAGCTAAAGGGAAGCAGCGCTTCGCGCCGAGATGGACGGTGGGATTAAATATTAACCGGATGCGGGCTGACTTAAGGCAGTGTTTTACATAGCAGCTCCCGTCGCGGCGGTCCGCAATGCATTGATCCCGGCGCCTTTATGCGTTTGGCAGCCGCGGCACATTTTTTTTGTTACCCCCCCCCCTGCTCTTAAAGGGGTAGGTGAGATGGATGATAGCAATTTGAAATGTTGTTTGTGTGTGTGATCATGGAGATTGTTTTCTTATTACCACAGTATAACCACTGGGATGATTCATTGAGGCAAACACACAGCGTACCGAGGCTCAGAGAGCAGAGGTACCGGGAACCACAGAAATAGAATTACTAGACAGGATGAAGCCCCTCAAAACTAAGGCACTTTGACTCACATCCGTATGTTTCGATGCCCAGGACTTTCAGCATCGCTGGGCCAATTATGTGAATTTAGGGTTCTGTTTAGCCTCCCATGATCAACCATAGAGTCCAACACTGTGGACTGTGTCGTTTAGCGAACTGCCCCCGTACGGTCGCTTATATACGCACTCTGAACTGTACGACTACCATACACTGGCCTTTTTGTTTCATTTTGTCCCCTATTTCCTTTCCCCACCACTTCCTATTCTGTGATTAAACGTGAAAAATCCCCCCCCCCCCAAAAAAAACCCTGAAATGTAAACAATGGCCTCAGTGTGTTTGTAAGCGCAACACACCGGGCATATGAATGACGTTCTGCTAGCTAAAGGCAACGGCGTTTGTTGGTTCGGTCATGCTATGCTGTTCGCAGGGCTGCTACGGGTGTGTGGGGTCAGTCTCAGTAGCGGGTTCCTCAGGAATTGTGTCTGTGTGTTTTGTGTGTGTGCTTAGGTAGTTTGTTTCTCTCTCTCCCCCTGTGTGTGTGTGTCTCTCTCTCCCTCGTGTGTGTGTGTGTCTGTCTGTCTCTCTCGCTCTGTGTGTGTGTGTGTGTGTGTGTCTCTCTCTCTCTCTCTCTCTCTCGCTCTCTGTGTGTGTGCACGCGCCTGTGTGTGTGTTTAGGCCCTCTGGCATTTATAAATGCAGTGTCGGTCATGTGGTGGAGCGTTGCAGCCCTGTAGTCACTGAAGGAGGAGGTCAAACATGGCAAGGGGCTCATCACTCAGCCCTAATGATGCCTTGTTTTCCCGCCCCTCTCCCTACTAGCACCCAGCCAGAGTGCACATCTGAAGGGGTCGTTCGTGGGTCACGACCTCCAGGTGGCTGCCCTGGCTCTCTCACTAGACGACTCTTGTTTTTGTTTGCTCTCTCTCTCTCTCTCTCTGTGTGTGCTTTAACTATCTCTTGTCTCTCTCTCTCCCTCCCTCCCTCAGTCAAAGTAGCTGGTCCCCATAGCAACACATTGTGAACTCTTTTAATGTTGTAGTGGTTCAGTGGACTAATAATGTGTGGAATCCGTGTTGATGAATACCCTGTGTTGGTGCCTGTATCTGGCCCTCTCCTATTCCTCATTCCTGACATTTCTGACGGAACCCGAACTGATCTCGTATCAGTCGCTTCTCACTCTCCCTCATCATTCAGGAATGATATCAAGTGATCCCTCTGCAGTATCTGGCTGTCTTTCTTTCAGCCGACCACATGGTTGGATGATATGTACTGATCTACTGATCCTTATTCCCACCCGCTTTGTTGAAGGCCTCTCTGATTTTCTGGACTGGCTTTTGGTCGCATGACATTTCCTCTGTCTCAGCTGATTCACACTATGGGGTTTGTTGGCTGTCAAATCTCCAGAGAACTGATAACAGGTCAGCCGTTAGAGAGAGAGAGAGAGATAGAGAGGGAGGGGGAGAGAGAGAGAGAGAGTTTGCCTCACATGCTGCTGTGTGGGCGGCGTGCGCAGTCGAAGGGTCAGTAGGGAGCTGTGATAGGCTAATCTGGCAGGAGGGTCGGCCTTGTCTCACGGAGCTCTTTATTGGCTGTGCTCGCTTTCTCGCTCATTTGTTCCGCCAAACTATTTTGGAGTCTGATAGTCAAACAGATATACAGAGCTATTCGTGTACATTCATTCCGCGGGATCATGTTTATTACTGCATTGTCCTTTTCATAGACAGATGGATGACAGATGACCCCAGTAGGGAGACAGTCATCCTGAATAACCGGAATGTGCTAAGGCCCCGCTATGTTCATACCTTGTTTACTTCCTCACTGTGATAAATCTTCGATTCACCTCAGACGTTGCAGTGTCCTTCCTCGAGTTACTAGATTAGTACGTCATTAGAAGGCTGTGTCATTGTGTGAGTGAGAACCAAACCAGGCCACAGCCTAGCTGTCTCTGAGCATGCCTGTGTCAGGGAAAGAGCGAAGGGAGAAGAGCGAGGGAGGGGGGGGGGCTTACTGGGCTAAAGAAAACCTAAATCCTCATAAAAAAAAAGAACATGCACTCTGCCCAGGACAACAGAGAGGTAGAGAGAGGTAGAGAGAGCGAGAGAGAGAGGAGGGGAAAAAGGTTGATTTCCTTTTTCAGCAGAGCTATACATCACAGGGCCTCCCAGCTGCAGTGTCACGGGCTGACAGAATGACATGTGTCATTTATCAAAGGGGCCAGGCCGGGGCCTTGGGAAACGTGCACCACAAAGCCTGAGAGAGTTCATTCCAACGCTCAACCCCCCCACGTCTCCACTCCGCCCCCACCGTTCTCTCTCTTTCCTCACCCCTTCGCTCTCCTCGCTTCGCCTGTTGCCAAAAACAGGCCCTGTAATGTTTTCTGTCTTCCCAACACCAACGCTGCACTACTCGCACGCATACACACACACACAGGGGCCCTGTCTGTACTCAGCTGTGGTGTGTTTGTGTGTGGCTCACTGTAGCTCCTCCTGGGAACTGTTACTAGTGCCTAGTGCTAAGCATGGTTTGGCCCTGCCTGCCCCCCTTCCTCCCACGTCATTCTTCACTGTAGTCACTAACATACTAGTAGCTACTTATGTTACTTTTGTGTTTTTTGTCTCTCGCTATGGTCTACAACGTTGTCTCCCAGTATCTCGTTTTGGTAAGGGTTTGTGTGTGCGCCTGTGTGTGTGTTTGTTCATGTCCGTGTGTGTGTGTGTTTACGTTTGTGTGTGTGTGTGTGTCCGTGTGTTTACGTCTGTGTGTGTGTTTGTGTGCGTCACTCGTTACCTGCTGTTGCCGGAGTTGTTTGACAGAGTGATTATCTCCTACCCAGGCTCCTATCGCCCAGTGAGGTCCTTGGGGTTAGCAGCACTACCAAACACCTCACCCCTACCCCCCTCTACCCCCACCGGCCACGCCAACGGTTAGAACATCACATCACCAGACGCCTCCAGAATCAATAAACAAACTCACCTTGGTGTGGCAGGGAAGCAGGGACACGGAGCAGCAGACAAGGCTTAGGTGTCTGCTCTCCTCTTTCCCTCTCTCTCTCTCTCCTCTTTCTCTCTCTCTCTCCCTCTCTTTCCCTCTCTCTCTCTCCTCTTTCCCTCCCTCTCTCTCTCTCCTCTTTCCCTCCCTCTCTCTCTCCTCTTTCCCTCCCTCTCTCTCTCTCCTCTTTCCCTCCCTCTCTCTCTCTCCTCTTTCCCTCCCTCTCTCTCTCTCCTCTTTCCCTCTCTCTCTCTCCTCTTTCCCTCTCTCTCTCTCCTCTTTCCCTCTCTCTCTCTCCTCGTTCTCTCTCTCCCTCTCCCTCTCTTTCCCTCTCTCTCTCTCTCTCTCTCCTCTTTCCCTCTCTCTCTCTCCTCTTTCCCTCTCTCTCTCTCCTCTCTCTCTCCCTCTCCCTCTCTTTCCCTCTCTCTCTTCTCTTTCCCTCCCTCTCTTTCCCTCTCTCTCTCCTCTTTCCCTCTCTCTCTCTCCCTCTCCCTCTCTTTCCCTCTCTCTCCCTCTCTTTCCCTCTCTCTCTCTCTCCTCTTTCCCTCTCTCTCTCTCTCCTCTTTCTCTCTCTCTCTCTCTTTCCCTCTCTCTCTCTCCTTTTTCCTCTCTCTCTCCTTTTTCCCTCTCTCTCTCCTTTTTCCCTCTCTCTCTCCTTTTTCCCTCTCTCTCTCTCTCTCCTCTTTCCCTCTCTCTCTCTCCTCTTTCCCTCTCTCTCTCTCCTCTTTCCCTCTCTCTCTCTCCTCTTTCCCTCTCTCTCCTCTTTCCCTCTCTCTCTTTCCTCTTTCCCTCTCTCTCCTCTTTCCCTCGCTCTCCTCTCTCTTTCCCTCTCTCTCCTCTTTCTCTTTCCCTCTCTCTCTCCTCTTTCCCTCTCCCTCTCTTTCCCTCTCCCTCTTTCCCTCTCTTTCTCTCTCTCTCCTCTTTCCCTCTCTCTCCTCTTTCCCTCTCTCTCTCCTCTTTCCCTCTCTCTCTCTCCTCTTTCTCTCTCTCTCTCCTCTTTCTCTCTCTCTCTCCTCTTTCCCTCTCTCTCCTCTTTCCCTCTCCCTCTCTTTCCCTCTCTTTCTCCTCTTTCCCTCTCCCTCTCTTTCCCTCTCCCTCTTTCCCTCTCTTTCTCTCTCTCCTCTTTCCCTCTCTCTCTCTCTCCTCTTTCCCTCTCCCTCTCTCCTCTTTCCCTCTCTCTCTCTCCTTTTTACCTCTCTCTCTCTCCTCTTTCTCTCTCTCTCTCCTTTTTCCCTCTCTCTCTCTCCTCTTTCTCTCTCTCTCTCCTCTTTCTCTCTCTCTCTCTCCTCTTTCTCTCTCTCTCTCTCTCTCTCTCTTTCCCTCTTTCCCTCTTTCCCTCTCTCTCTCCTCTTTCCCTCTCTCTCTCCTCTTTCCCTCTCTCTCTCCTCTTTCTCTCTCCTCTTTCCCCCCCCTCTCTCTCTCTCATTTCCTCTATCGTAGAGACAGATTGGGGTGTGTGGGAGGGCCCCTGTCAAAACGCTGCACTACATCACAGCGTTGCTTAGGTTCTCTCTGATGCTTTGTTAGTGCAACTTAAGCTACAGCAGATAGTGTTTACAGTAGGGCTAGTACTACATCTGACCTTGTTGAGTCACTACCCTCTGTTGTGAGTGACGCCATGGAAGTGTATGGTGACAGGAAGCACATGCTAGTCCAATTATGTGACAAACTCTTGGAGATCGCCTAAACGGAACGTAAAAATGCCTTTAAACCGGCCTTTAAACCGGCCTTTAAACCGGCCTTTAAACCGGCCTTTAAACCGGCCAGTTTAGTATTTATTGAAGTGTTTGCTCTCACACCGCGGCCAAGCTCGGTTAAAAACCTCAGGTCGCACACCTTATAACTTTGAGTAAATGTAACTTGTGTACCTTTTCATTTGTTTGGGGGGGGGGGGGGGGGGGGGGAAGAAAGTGGAAGATATTTTGACTGGAGCAGAAGCAGCGGCTGGGTGGTAGATGCATAATATTATCTGGTGCTGTTGGAGGAAGGGGGAGAGCAGAGCAGCTAAAAAGGCTGTGTGGACATCTCTGTTTAATAATTAAGTTCAGACCCAGGGCAGCATTAGGTGGCTAACAGACAAGACAGACAGACAGAGAGAGAGAGAACATTTTTAAAAAGAGAGAGAGAAAAAATAATAATAGAGAGAGGGGGGGGGGGGGGGGGTCAGCTAGATAGAACAAAGAAGAAATGGTGGGAGGGGAGAGAAGAAAAGCAAGAGATGCTGTGAAGTGTTTCTTTTCCTTTGCTTTTGTCCGTCTGATAAAAGACGTGGTTCATCATTGAGGGGGAACATGGCTGAGTGACGACACCTCCGACAGGTCAGAGATAGTTCACTCTAGTGATCGATACAGTTAAATATAGTTATATACACTGCTCAAAAAAAATTAAGGGAACACTAAAATAACACATCCTAGATCTGAATGAATGAAATATTCTTATTAAATACTTTTTTCTTTACATAGTTGAATGTGCTGACAACAAAATCACACAAAAATGATCAATGGAAATCAAATTGATCAACCCATGGAGCTCTGGATTTGGAGTCACACTCAAAATTAAAGTGGAAAACCACACTACAGGCTGATCCAACATTGATGTAATGTCCTTAAAACAAGTCAAAATGAGGCTCAGTAGTGTGTGTGGCCTCCACGTGCCTGTATGACCTCCCTACAACGCCTGGGCATGCTCCTGATGAGGTGGCGGATGGTCTCCTGAGGGATCTCCTCCCAGACCTGGACTAAAGCAACCGCCAACTCCTGGACAGTCTGTGGTGCAACGTGGCGTTGGTGGATGGAGCGAGACATGATGTCCCAGATGTGCTCAATTGGATTCAGGTCTGGAGAACGGGCGGGCCAGTCCATAGCATCAATGCCTTCCTCTTGCAGGAACTGCTGACACACTCCAGCCACATGAGGTCTAGCATAGGAGGAACCCAGGGCCAACTGCACCAGCATATGGTCTCACAAGGGGTCTGAGGATCTCATCTCGTTACCTAATGGCAGTCAGGCTACCTCTGGCAAGCACATGGAGGGCTGTGCGGCCCCCCAAAGAAATGCCACCCCACACCATGACTGACCCACCGCCAAACCGGTCATGCTGGAGGATGTTGCAGGCAGCAGAACGTTCTCCACGGCGTCTCCAGGCTGTCACGTCTGTCACATGTGCTCAGTGTGAGCCTGCTTTCTTCTGTGAAGAGCACAGGGCGCCAGTGGCGAATTTGCCATTCTTGGTGTTCTCTGGCAAATGCCAAACGTCCTGCACAGTGTTGGGCTGTAAGCACAACCACCACCTATGGACGTCGGGCCCTCATACCACCCTCATGGAGTCTGTTTCTGACCGTTTGAGCAGACACATGCACATTTTTGGCCTGCTGGGGGTCATTTTGCAGGGCTCTGGCAATGCTCCTCCTGCTCCTCCTTGCACAAAGGCGGAGGTAGCGGTCCTGCTGCTGGGTTGTTGCCCTGCTACGGCCTCCTCCACGTCTCCTGATGTACTGGCCTGTCTCCTGGTAGCGCCTCCATGCTATGGACACTACGCTGACAGACACAGCAAACCTTCTTGCCACAGCTCGCATTGATGTGCCATCCTGGATGAGCTGCACTACCTGAGCCACTTGTGTGGGTTGTAGACTCCATCTCATGCTACCACTAGAGTGAAAGCACCACCAGCATTCAAAAGTGACCAAAACATCAGCCAGGAAGCATAGGAACTGAGAAGTGGTCTGTGGTCACCACCTGCAGAACCACTCCTTTATTGGGGGTGTCTTGCTAATTGCCTATAATTTCCACCTGTTGTCTATTCCATTTGCACAACAGCATGTGAAATTTGTCAATCAGTGTTGCTTCCTAAGTGGACAGTTTGATTTCACAGAAGTGTGATTGACTTGGTGTTACATTGTGTTGTTTAAGTGTTCCCTTTATTTTTTTGAGCAGTGTATATTATTTTTGACAATATATCGTAGCTTATCGTTTTGACAATATCGCAATAATATTTTTGCACTAGTTGGCTGTAACTGCACCAAAACGCCATAATTTTTTCCCTCATCTTTTATTTCCATGACTGATCAGAACTTTCTCATGGCACTCTCTTGTTCCTCTGCAGCAGACATATGTCAGCAATATGTTTGGAACATCCAATTGCAATCAAATGTAATTATCGAATCGCAATACATATAGAACTGTGAGAATCGCGATACATACAGTTGAAGTCGGAAGTTTACATACACCGTAGCCAAATGCATTTAAACTCAGTTTTTCACAATTCCTGACATTTAATCCTAGTAAAAAATCCCGGTTAGGATCACCACTTTATTTTAAGAATGTGAGATGTCAGAATAATAGTAGAAAGAATGATTAATTTCAGCTTTTATTTCTTTCATCACATTCCCAGTGGGTCAGAAGTTTACATACACTCAATTAGTATTTGGTAGCATTGCCTTTAAATAGTTTAACTTGGGTCAAACGTTTCGGGTAGCCTTCCACACGCTTCCCACAATAATTTGGGTGAATTTTGTCCCATTCCTCCTGACTGAGCTGGTGTAACTGAGTCAGGTTTGTAGGCCTCCTTGCTCCTTGCCTCACCCTTTTTCCTCCAAACATAACGATGGTCATTATGGCCAAACAGTTCTATTTCTTTTTTTCTTTTGATTTTCCCATGACGTCAAGCAAAGAGGTACTGAGTTTGAAGGTAGGCCTTGAAATACATCCACAGGTACACCTCCAATTGACTCAAATGATGTCAATTAGCCTATCAGAAGCTTTTAAAGCCATGACATAATTTTCTGCAATTTTCCAAGCTGTTTAAAGGCACAGTCAACTTAGTGCATGTAAACTTCTGACCCACTGGAATTGTGATACAGTGAATTATAAGTTAAATATTCTGTCTGTAAATTGGAAACATTACTTGTGTCATGCACATAGTAGATGTCCTAACCGACTTGCCAAAACTGTAGTTTGTTGAGAAGAAATGTATGGAGTGGTTGAAAAACGAGTTTTAATTACGCCAACTGGACTTCAACTGTATCATATTGGCACCTAGCTATCGTGATAATATTGTACCGTGAGGTCCCTGGCAATTCCCATCCCTAGTTCACTCCACCCCCCACTCCTCCCCCACTGCACAACCACTGAGGATCAAAGGAAGGAGACTGTGTCTTGTCTTTTGGTCTTCCTCATACTGCGGCCATATTGCCATCTAGAATGTTCCTGGCGTGCCACTCAACGACTGATAACAAGAGAGGAAAAAAAGAAGGGAGAGAAGAGAGAAAGACAAGGTTTTGACTAAGTGAGCCCTGCGTCTTTGCAGCGTGACTACGTTAATGGCTGCTTTGCTTCTCTCCCCCTCGCTCCCTTTTTTATTCAGTCTCTCTCTTTGCCTCTGTCTCCTCTCTCTCTCTCTCTCTCTCTCTCTCTCTCTCTCTCTCCCGCCCTCTCACTCTCGCTGTGTCTCGGCGGTGGCGGCAGGAACAGCCCTTTTCATTTGTCTTCATAAAGCCTAGTTTATTTTCCCAGCCAGATGTGAGCTGACAGACATCACTCAGTGGCCCGCCTCCACCAGGTCCCCCCTGTCCCCCACCCTAGTCCCCCGCCAGGAGGTCAGGAAAACAGTCACGTCTTCCCTCGGCTCCCCCCTCCCCTCCCCACCTCTCACACTCCCCTGGAACCCCCCCCCCCCCCCCCCCCCCCATCAGAATTACTGAAGATGGATGTGTCTTTAAAGCAGAGATTGATTGTGGATATCAGAGTTATGGCGCCATTTATCACGGCCGATATTATTTAGACGAGAGGGATTGAGCGTGGAGGTGTAACTCAGAGCCCTCCTGGGTGGTAGGGGGGACAATGTACGAGGAAGTTTAATAGATTGAAGACAAGCATGTGTCTCAGTTACTCTGCGCCTTTGTGAGAGAGTGTGTGTGTATGTTCAAGGATGTAGATGTGTGTGTTTATGAGGCTGTTGTTCAGCCTGTGTTTACATGCATGCGCTTGTTTGTGTCCTAGCTGTGTGTGTATGTTCAAGTGTGTATATGGGTGTGTTTATGAGGCTGTTGTTCAGCCTGTGTGTACATGCATGCACTTGTCTGTGTCCTTCTAGCTGTGTGTGTGTGTTTTCCGGCTGTTGTTGTCTCCTCCTTTAGATGTGTCTCCATTGATCCCCGGCGATGTGATCCTCCTTCGGAGTCTTTTCTCACCGGACGTTTGATTTATGGCTTCATTAGGATCCGTGTGCTGTCTCCCCTTTTCCCTTTGTCTGTTTCCTCTCTCCCAGGTCACTCCTCTATGGAAGAGCCAAACCAAAACCACTCTCTGTGGGGGAGACCGGGAGAAAGGGACTCGTCACCTAAATCAAGCACCTCCACTCTTTTTACGGAGTTAACTTTACCCCACGTGCCCTGAAAGTACCTACCCTGCCAGAATTGCACCCCCCCCCCCCCCCCCCTCTAAGCCCCTCTCGGGTAAAAGCCTTCATTGTGTGTGTCGTCTTCTATGGTTCTTGTCTTCTCTCTGGATGAAGAGGAGGGATGCACTCAAACCGACATTCAAATGCATGCGGTCATGTGGCCAACAGTGCAGGACAAACACCACAGGGTGTAAACCTTGGCACTGAAAAGGAAGTGTGTGTGTGTGTGTGTGTGTGTGTGTGTGTGTGTGTGTGTTAACCTCCACTTTTTGAGTACAAAACAATGGGAACACCTGCTCTTTCCATGAAATAGTGAACCTGGCGAACCAGGTGAAAGTTATGATTCCTTATTGATGTCTCTTGTTAAGTCCACTTCAATCAGTGTAGATGAAGGGGAGGAGCCAGTTAACCCCTCTAAGGTATGTGAGACGGTAGCGTCCCACCTCTTCAACAGCCATTGAAACTGCAGGGCGCCAAATTCAAAACAACAGAAATCCCATAATTACAATTCCTCAAACATACATGTTTTTTACACCATTTTAAAGATACACTTGTTGTAAATCCAGCCACAGTGTCCGATTTCAAAAAGCAAATCAAACGATTGTTAGGTGAGTGCCTATTCACAGAATAACACAGCCATTTTTCCAGCCAAAAAGAGGATTCACAAAAAGCGGAAATATAGATAAAATTAATCACTAACCTTTGATCTTCATCAGATGACACTCATAGGACTTCATGTTACACAATACATGTATGTTTTGTTCGGTAAAGTTCATATTTATATCCAAAAATCTGAGTTTACATTGTTACGTTCAGTAGTTCCAAAACATCCAGTGATTTTGCAGAGAGCCACATCAATTTACAGAAATACTCATAATAAACATTGCTAAAAGATACAACTGTTATGCATGGAATTTTAGATCCACTTCTCCTTAATGCAACCGCTGTGTCAGATTTCAAAAAAGCTTTACGGAAAAAGCAAACCATGCAATAATCTTAGTTGACGCTCAGAGCCCAATCAAGACACAAATATATCCGCCATATTATGCAGTCAACGAAAGTCATAAATAGCATTATAAATCTTCACTTACCTCTGCTGATCTTCATCAGAATGCACTCCCAGGACTCCCACTTCCTCAGTAAATGTTCGTTTTGTTCGATAATGTCCATCATTTATGTCCAAATAGTTACTTTTGTTAGCGCGTTTGTTAAACAAATCCAAAGTCACGAAGCGCGTTCACTAAAAGCAGACGAAATGTCAAAAAGTTCCGTAACAGTCAGTAGAAACATGTCAAACGATGTATTGAATCAATCTTTAGGATGTTTTGAACATAAATCTTCAATAATATTCCAACCGGAGAATTCCATTGTTTTCAGAAGTGCAATGGAACAGAGCTCCCTCTCATGTGAACGCGCATGGTCAGAGCATGGTCAGCTCATGGCAGACCTTACTCATTCCCTTCTCCTTCGGCCCCACCTAACAGTAGAAGCATCAGACAAAGTTCTAAAGACTGTTGACATCTAGTGGAAGCCTTAGGGAGTGCAACATTACCAATATCCCACTGTATCTTCAATAGGAGCGACCAAACTCAGATTTCCCACTTCCTGATTTGATTTTTTTCTCAGGTTTTTGCCTGCCATATGAGTTCTGTTATACTCACAGACATCATTCAAACAGTTTTAGAAATCTACTAATAATATGCATATTCTAGCTTTTATGGCTTTGTAGCAGGCCGTTTACTCTGGGCATGCTTTTCATCCGGACGTGAAAATACTGCTCCCTACCCCAAAGAAGTTAAAGATGTATTTTTAAACCCTTGAGACATGGACTGTATGTGTGCCATTCAGAGGGTGAATGGGCAAGACAAACTATGTAAGTGCCTTTGAACAGGGTATGGTAGGAGGTGCAAGGCGCACCGGTTTGTGTGTATCAAAAACTGCGACACTGCTGGGGTTTTTTCACACTCAATAGTTTCCCGTGTGTATCAAGAATGGTCCACCACCCAAATGACATTCAGCCAACTTAACACAACTGTGGGAAGCATTGGAGTCAACATGGGCCAGCATCTCCGTGGAATGCTTTCGACACCTTGTAGAGTCCACGCCCCAACGAATTGAGTCTGTTTTGAGGGCAAAAGGTGGTGCAGCTCAATATTAGGAAGGTGTTCCTAATGGTTTGTCCACTCAGTGTATAGCTCACATTTAAAACATTCCTTTTTCACTCCTCTCCTATAGCCAGCCGCCTGCCATAACTTACCTGCTTTCCTTCACGAAGAGAATTGAAGTGTATTCTTTCTCTTGTTTCAAATCCTCGCCATTATCAGAAGTCATGCAGAAATGTAAAAACAGGCGAGGCAATCACACTTTGTGCGGCTGCTTTTGTCGTCGGCGCGTGATGGAAACGGGTCCAAATATGAGATTAAAAGCTGCCGGTGACTGGCGCTGTTAGCCAGATATGCCATAAACGTGACTATCTCCTATTGCGGATTAGCTCAAATTATACAGGGAGACAGCCTTGGTTCCTGCCTCGCCTGTTCTTAGGTGGGCATTTGAGGCACTCTTAAGTTGACAGTGTCTGTCTCTGCTTAGTTCACTGAGACCGGTCGTGTGACAGCAGATGCCCGGCACACTGCTTGCAAAGTGTGTGTGTGGCGTGTGTGTGTGTGTGTGTGTGTGTGTGTGTGTGTGTGCGCGAGGGAAAGAGCGAGTTATCAAATGACAGAAAGCATGTGTGTTTCAAAGTGATTGTTTGTTTCTAGATAACTGCCAAGGAGTGACCAGTTTGAACCTCTGTATCTTTCTGCTGGTGATATTGTTAACTTGTGTAAGTCTTATATGATGGGCAATAAGGAAATAAATACAGACCGATGTTGTTTATCAAGTTTTCCTGTGAGTCAGTTCAGGCGAAATGGCACCCTATTCCCTATAAAGCAGTGCACTATGTAGGGCATTTGGGACACAGGCTTGGACGAGGTTAGAACTGGAAGAGATAGAGCCGGTGCTGAGAGCCGGGTCCTGTTCAGCAGAGCACTCAACAGACATTGTTTTGCAACAGAAAGTGAAAATGAGCCTTCCTTATTGGAAAGGTCAAGGTGGTCCCTCCCTGTTTCAGGTCAGTCGGCTTCAAGCTGATGCTTTGTGAACAAGTGCTGAATTTGAATGTTTACAATGCAGCCACAGTGGGACTCAAACGGTAGGATTCCTCTATTGCCTGTGTCCTCCCCTTTCTTTAAAAATACGAACACCATCACCAAGTCGAGTGATTAAACTGAGGTCCACCACATTTACCTAATGATTATAATCTCTGGTTTAAAGAGATTCTCCAGTACTTTTTAGCCAGTAGTTCTGAAAGTAGCACTCACGAGTGTGCAGATATGTGCAACACGTCATTGCTCTCTCACTTTGCTGTGTGTGCATCTTGCTAGCTGTCGCTGAAAAGGACCGAGGGGCTGAAGCTCATTGGCTGGAACTCGAATTGCTAGGGGGCCGGTCCACATGGGGGGGGGGGGGGGGGGGGGGGGGGGGAGGAATGTAAGGGAAGTGGCCCTGTGCGGCTTACAGTGAATAGTCACTTCAAACTAGGGATTTTGTGGCTAATTGAGGTAAGACAGTAATTCTGCTCATAGATTATGCATGTACTGCATGGACTACGCATTGAGAGATCCAGGCCTAAGCAGGAGGTTTGAAAAATATTTACTACTCGCCAAAATTCTGGAGCATGTCTTTAAGTGTTTGTACTTTCAAGTTAATACACCCCAGTCAGTGAGGGATTTTCTTATCCGATATCCACTCCTCCGGAATGTTGGAGCCCCAACATGCAAATACAGCCTGTTTTGAACTCCCTACTTCGCAGAGCCGGAGTGATTTGCGACAGTGACATGTCCTTTAATGTTATGCAGTAAAAGTTGGAGGGGATTTATCAGCGAGACCCCTGTTTCCCTCGCGCTGAACGCTCTCCTGGGGTCACATGGTGGCAGGTAGTTACAGCCTCGCCGCAGTTATTTACCGTCACCACACTTTTGATTTATGGCTTGCATCCCCCCCTCCCCTCCCTCTCTCTCTCTCTGTCTCTCTCTCTCTGTCTCTCTGTCTCTCTCTCTCTGTCTCTCTCTCTCTGTCTCTCTGTCTCTCTGTCTCTGTCTCTCTCTCTCTGTCTCTCTCTCTGTCTCTCTGTCTCTCTCTCTTTCTGTCTCTCTGTCTCACTCTCTCTCCCCTACTCATCACACTCCTCTTCATTTTTCTTTCCCTTTGGTCTTTACTCTCTACTCACCCCCTCCTACTGTAATAATTGGAGTTTGCGATGTACACGTGACATGAAGTTGAGCGAGTTACTCAGTAATAACCTCTTTTGCTCAGTGTGACACAGTTACACTGTAGTTTTGTGGCTGGGACTCTGGGCTCTTAATATGTTATCCCCCCCCAACACACAAACACACACTGCACATGTGTTTCCCCATGAACGACAGTAGGCCTACATGTCCAACCCTTTCACTATACTGACGGATTACATCTCTCAAACATAGACCGAATGAGAGGGGCGAGAGAACGAGAGAACGAGAGAGCCATGGGGGAGAGAGAAAGAGAGCGAGAAAGGAAGTAGACGGGCGGTGTAGATGTATTGAAGGACAAGGCAGCTTCACGCCGGCCAGAAAGACTGTGCTGAACACCTGCTCCTGCCTCCATCGCCCCTTCAACTTCCCCCATTACCTGTCAATCTATCACACGCAGAACCAGATCAAACATCTGGAACGGGGAGGGAGGAGAGGAGAGGAAGGGAGGTGTGTAGGCAGTGAGAGAGAGAGAGGGAGGGAGGGGAGTGGAGAGGGAGGGAGGAGTGAAGTAGAGGCAGAGAGAAGGGACAGTTTGTAAGACTAGTAAAAAAAAGGCTGAACCTTTGCTAGTGAGTAAACTGTGCTTTGGACAGTTCTACGTGAAATCTTTAGGTTATTTAAACTTGTTTTGGACTTTTTGTCACCATTCCTCCTCAATCCAAGTGTGTCTTTGTTTTATACTGGTATGCTGTACAGTGCAGTGCACCCCCTCCCCTCTGGCTTTTGGACCGGTCTGCTCTCCCCTGCCTTCTCAATGTTTTGGGCTGCTCTGTCTGGCCTTTGATTGGCGCCTCTGTGTAAAGAGGTGAATCTCTGACGGACAAGCGCCTCTGCAGGGAGGCGGGGAATGGGGTGTCGGATTACAGCGACAAGGCTGCTGCATCTGTGTTTTTGTGTGTTCCTGTGTTTTTGTGTGTTCCTGTGTTTTTGTGTGTTCCTGTGTTTTTGTGTGCGTGTTTGAGTCAAGGGTGGAGGAGGGGAGGGGAGGGGGTCTGAGCTCATCAAGGTGCATTAGTGCATGCATGACCAGTTCCACCCCTCCTTTTATTTTTGATCTCGCTCTCTCACTCTCTATTTTGCTCTCTCTCTCTTTTGTATTTTTCTTTCTCTCTTTCTCTCTCTCCCCTGCTCTCCCCCTTAGTGTCTGAGCTCTTGTGATTTACGGTAATTATCCATCGTTGGGGTCATCTATCAGGCTCGCGGTTGCTAGGCGATGGAGACAGCTGCGGCTGGCCGGGCCGTTTTCTAGGCTGCACTGTTGTCTTGTCGAGGTGGTGGGGGGGGGGGGGGGGGGGGGGCTGGGTGGGGGTGCTCAGGTGAAGTTGGGCTTGCTGGATTGTCGGGCCTGACACAGAGATTTAAAGTCACAGGTGCCTTTATAGCGAGAGAGAGGGAAGGAAGGAGAGAGGAAGGGGTATGGATGTTGAAATGGGGCAGGTGGAAATCAAAGGAAGTGTTTGGGGGGGAGGGAGGGACGGGAGGGCGGCAGCTTAAAAGGCACAGGTGTGTGTGTGTGTGTTTCTGGTTGTGGGGTACGTTTTAAAAAGGGATTTATATGAGCAGATGGACGTTTGGTGCCTTGCGAGAGAGCGGATGTTTTAGGGGCCGTGAAAATTAGGGTGGAAGGAGAGAGAAAGATTTTTTTAACTGTCGGCAGGTGCGACTCGGAGCCTTATGGCCATCTGGGCCTGTGAGTTGTGTTAGCCCTCAACCTCTATATTATCTTGATGACTCTCACTATGCTAATAGGAAGGTACGTAGACTGGGTTAACTGTGGCTGGACCGGTGAACTTTTCACGAAGTGGCAACTACATTATGACAGTGGTGTTGTTAGTCTGACACATAGATGCGGTCCCTTTACCAAAACAACACACACACACACACACACACACACACACACACACACACACACACACACACACACACACACACACACACACACACACACACACCTGCCCTCTCCACCCCTCCCTTTACCCAGAACTAATTACAAGCGGTTAGTGTTTGTCATCACGTTGTTTGGGTGGGAGATTAAGAACACCTCTCTGTTAATTTGTAATCAGCTGTTTGTTAATTAGCTAACCTGTTGTAAGTGGCCTTAAGGGCCGTTGTGTAATTAGCTAAGCTGCTGGAAGCGACGAGTGTGTGTTGACATTGACCTGAAGCGTCCACTCGACCGTCCCAGCCACTGTCGTGTCTGTCGTCTGCTGTCACGGTCACCCTGGACAAGGAGGTGGCCTTCAATCAATTATTATACCCTCAGCCCATTGTGTTTGTTCAGGGAACACACACACATAATGCATAAACTGCTGTGTTATACACACACACACACACACACACACACACCGGGCATGTACGGACACACACGCACACACACCCACTACCTCACTAGCCTACTACTTTCCAAGCATTCCTGGAGAAGAAGTACCAAAAAACTACAACACACACACACACACACACACACACACACACACACACACACACACACACACACACACACACGCATTATTTTGAACATTACATCTTCATATAAAACAACATACCACCTAAATGAACAGCATCTGTGTTGGAGCGGGTTTTTAACTCCTCACTTCAAAGGCACTTGTTTACTCTCCTGCCTCCCGACATTGTCTCTGGTAATTAAACGGAAGTGTTGAAATTGATGGTTTAATTATACAGGGCTTGTTATGCAGAGGAGACGACGGGGGTGAGCTGATATGCCCAATAAATACATTGCATATTGTTTTATTGAACCTCGGACTGTTTGTGTGCATGTGTTTGAATGTGTGTCTGTGTGTGTTTGCATGTGTGTGTGTGTTCACATGCACACCTATACGTGCGTGAACACGTATTTTGCCCCTCCCCTAACAAGCTAGTAACATGCTCAGTGCGTGTGTGGGTTAGAATGAAAATAAAAAAGTGAGATGAATTGCGATCGATCCCTGCTGGTCGACTCTATTGATCACACAGCACGTTCAACCCAGCTGTACTCCACCCAGTGCATTCATTCAACACCCTCTGAAAACAGCCACTCGTTTTTACATCCCCCTCTTTACAATTATACAGGAGAACCAACAATCATGTTGCTAAATATATATGTGGGTGTGTGGGATAGTGTACAAGAATACATGGTGCAGAAATTATGTGTGTGTGTAGATACAAGAGGTATGGTGTGTGTGTGTGTGTGTGTGTAGATACAAGAGGTATGGTGTGTGTGTGTGTAGATACAAGAGGTATGGTGTGTGTGTGTGTGTGTGTGTGTGTAGATACAAGAGGTATTGTGTGTGTGTGTGTGTGTGTAGATACAAGAGGTATGGTGTGTGTGTGTGTGTGTGTGTGTGTAGATACAAGAGGTATTGTGTGTGTGTGTGTAGATACAAGAGGTATTGTGTGTGTGTGTGTGTGTGTGTGTGTAGATACAAGAGATATTGTGTGTGTGTGTGTAAATACAAGAGGTATGGTGCGTGCGGTGCTTCTGTTTTATTTTTAGAGCCAGGTCTATTAATGCGCACACACACACACACACACACACACACCATACCTCTTGTATCTACACACACACACCATACCTCTTGTATGTAGACACACACACCATACCTCTTGTATCTACACACACACCATACCTCTTGTATCTACACACACATGCTGTACATGTACATCTCACACCTCCCCTCCCTCTCATTCAATATGTCTAAACCTACACACAGAACAGTGCTACCTGTCTGCCAGGCAGTAGTTTTCCTCTCTATGCCCTCTAGATGTGTCATGTAAGAGCTGTTACCACACAACACTGCAGTGTTCAGTGTGTGTGTGTGTGTGTGTGTGTGTGTGTGTGTTTCCCATCATAATCTCACATTTGAATCTCACAAATAATAATGGTGTTTTGTGCCGTCACTAAGCTGTGGTACTACTGTATGAACACAGAAGGGAATAAGGGAATAGAGCAATCTGGAAGGAATTCTGTTGACATGACTTCATCGTCTCACTCTTCACCCCTTGGCTAACACTTAAGCTGACAAAAATATTCAAGGTTATGAGGCCACATTACAGCAACTGTAACTATGCCTCGCGAGTTGTGTATACATCAGCTTTCAACCCTCAACCTTGTGGGGACACACAATTGATACCCATTCAAAATCCTATTTTCAATAACCCCTAACCTTAACCTTAAACCTAACCTTTAACCCCTCAGCCTAATTCGAACAACTGCTCTCCGCACCTCTCTGATTCAGAGGGGTTGGATTAAATGCAGAAGACACATTTCACAACTGACTAGGTATCACCTTTCCCTAACTCCAACACTTAATTCTAACCCAACCCTAAATCCCTTAGAAATAGCCTTTTTCCTTGTGGGGACTGGCAAAATGTCCCCAGTTGGTGAAATGTTGGTTTGTTTACTGTTCTTCTGGTCCCCACAAGTATTGTTAAACATGTCTACACACACACGCGCGCTGCGGCTCCGTCTACAGGAATAGTGTGTGCGGCCACCGCTCCACTCTGCTCCGGCTGGCAGTTTTCTCAAATGAGTGGAGATGAATCGGTGAGGTGGAATGGCGCAGCAGTTATTTAAGGCTCTGTAGGTGCTTGGCCATATGCTCTATTCTTCTACTCGGGAGGGGCTGACGTCCGGTGGTTGGACCAGTGTGGAGGACAAGAGAGAGAGAAAAGCAGGGGAGGAAGGAAATGAGGAGGTGGAGGTGGAGAGAGGTGTGGGTGGCAGTGGAGGGGAATTATTTCTGGAGAACCTATATCACGCACATCTCCCGACTCGATATTAGGACTTAGGAAGACGATGCAAGGGAAACAAATAACGAATTGCAGAAATGGATAATTATCTTATATCTTTTGATTTCTCTGTATTTAAGGAATACTTTTTACCTCTTAAGTTGTTAGGTAAGATGGTCCCTCCAGTGGTGCTAAACTCCAGACACTTACAGTAGATATCCATTCGTTCTTTCTAGAGGTCGACCGATTATGATTTTTTAACGCCGATACCGATTATTGGAGGACCAAAAGAAAGCCGATACCGATTAATCAGCCGTTTTTATTTATTCGAAAAAATTTGTAATAATGACAATTACAACAATACTGAATGAACACGTATTTTAACTTAATATAATACATCAATAAAATCAATTTAGCCTCAAATAAATAATGAAACATGTTCAATTTGGTTTAAATAATGCAAAAACAAAGTGTTGGAGAAGAAAGTAAAAGTGCAATATTTGCCATGTAAGAAAGCTAACGTTTAAGTTCCTTGCTCAGAACATGAGAACATATGAAAGCTGGTGGTTCCTTTTAACATGAGTCTTCAATATTCTCAGGTAAGAAGTTTTAGGTTGTAGTTATTATAAGAATTGTAGGACTATTTCCCTCTATACCATTTGTATTTCATTAACCTTTGACTATTGGATGTTCTTAGAGGCACTTTAGTATTGCCAGTGTAACAGTATAGCTTCTGTCCCTCTCCTCGTTCTTCCCTGGGCTCGAACCAGGAACACAATGACAACAGCCACCCTCGAAGCAGCGTTAACCATGTAGAGCAAGGGGAACAACAACTCCAAGTCTCAGAGCGAGTGACGTTTGAAACGCTATTATCACGCACCCCGCTAACTAGCTAGCCATTTCACATCGGTTACACCAGCCTCATCTCGGAAGATGATAGACTTGAAGTCATAAACAGCGCAATGCTTGACGCACAACTAAGAGCTGCTGGCAAAACGCACGAAAGTGCTGTTTGAATGAATGCTTACGAGCCTGCTTCTGCCTACCACTGCTCAGTCAGATTATATGCAACGCAGGACACGCTAGATAAACTAGTAATATCATCAACCATGTGTAGTTAACTAGTGATTATGATAAGATGATAAGATTTTAATGAGAGTTTAATGCTAGCTAGCAACTTACCTTGGCTTACTGCATTCGCGTAACAGTCAGTCAGTCTCCTTGTGGAGTGCAACGAGAGGCAGGTGGTTATAGCGTTGGACTAGTTGACTATAAGGTTGCAAATTTGGATCCCCCGAGCTGTCAAGGTGAAAATCTGTCGTTTTGCCCCTGAACGAGGCAGTTAACCCACCGTTCCTAGGCCGTCATTGAAAATAAGAATGTGTTCTTAACTGACTTGCCTAGTTAAATAAAGATTTAGTAAAGGTGTAAAAAAAACAATTGGCCTAATCGGTGTCCAAAAATACAGATTTCCGATTGTTATGAAAACTTGAAATCAGCCCTAATTAATTGGCCATTCCGATTAATTGGTCGACCTCTAGTTCTTTCTTACACATCTACATGTAGCCTACTCTATACGGTCCTGTATGCAACCAACTGTATCATGGACAGTGGGGAGTGGAAGGTGCCAGGCCCAGAGTGGATGGTGCCAGGCCCAAATGCTGGCCCGCTGTTGAGCCTACAATCTTAGAAAAAAAAGGTACTATCCTAGAACCTAAAACGGTTATTTGGCCGTCCCCATAGGAGAACCCTTTGAAGAAGGGTTCCAGGAAGAATCCTTTTGGTTCCATGTAGAACCCTAGAACCCTAGAACCCTATCACTGTCAAACGCTCCCAAAAAACTTCAGCGAGTAGGCCTTTCTAATTGACCTGGCCCGGGTATCCTGGGAGGATATTGACCTCATTCCGTCAGTAGAAGATGACTGGTCGTTCTTTAAAAGCGATTTCCTCACAATCTTAAATAAACATGCCCCATTCAAAAAATGTAGAACCAGGAACAGATATAGCCCGTGGTTCACTCCAGATCTGACTGCCCTTGACCAGCACAAAAACATCCTGTGGCGAACGGCATTAGCATCGAATAGCCCCCACGATTTGCAACTTTTTAGGGAAGTTAGGAACCAATATACACAGGCAGTTAGGAAAGCTAAGGCTAGCTTTTTCAAAAATAAATGTTCATTCTGCAGCACAAACTCCAAACAGTTCTGGGACACTGTAAAGTCCATGGAGAATAAGAGCACCTCCTCCCCGCTGCCCACTGCACTGAGGATAGGAAACGCTGTCACCACCGATAAATCCACAATAATTGAGAATTTCAAAAAGCATTTTTCTACGGCTGTCCATGCTTTCCACCTGGCCACCCCTACCCTGGTCAACTTCTCCGCTATGCAATCTGGTTTCCGAGCTGGTCATGGGTGCACCTCAGCCACACTCAAGGTCCTAAACTATATCATAACCACCTGTGCAGCTGTATTCGTCAACCTGGCCAAGGCTTTCGACTCTGTCAATCACCACATTCTTATCGGCAGACTCAACAGCCTTGGTTTCTCTAATGACTGCCTCGCCTGGTTCACCAACTACTTCTCAGATAGAGTTCAGTGTGTCAAATCGGAGGGCCTGTTGTCCGGACCTCTGTCAGTCTCTATGGGGGTGCCACAGGGTTCAATTCTCGGGGTGACTCTTTTCTCTGTATACATCAACGATGTCGCTCTTGCTGCTGGTGATTCTCTGATCCACCTCTATGCAGACGACACCATTCTGTATACTTCTGGCCCTCCTTTGGACATCAGATGAGCTTCAATGCCATTATTTCGCCACTATGGCCTATTTATTGCCTTACCTCCCTTACCTCATTTGCACACGCTGTACATAGACTTTGTGTTATTGACTGTATGTTTGTTTATTCCATCTCTGTGTTGTTGTTTGTGTCACACTGCTTTGCTTTTTCTTGGTGAAGTCGCAGTTGTAAATGAGAACTTGTTCTCAACTAGCCTACCTGGTTAAATAAAGGTGAAATAAAAATATTGAGTTCCATATAGAACCCTTTCCCCAGAAAATTCTACATGGAGCCCAAAATAGTTCTACCTTGAACCAAAAATGGGGACAGCCAAAGAACCCAATTGGAACCCTTTTTTCTAAGTGTGTACCGTCAGGGGAGGGAGAGGAGGGCCTCGGTGGGCAGACCGACATGCAGGCAGCCCACTGCTCTCTCACGTTAGCCGCTCCAGAGGAATCCACAACCCAGCATGCTCTCTGTCTGCTCTCCCTCTCTCTGACACGGCGGGCCCGGCAGCAGACATTACCATAATTGGGTTTTCTACATGACGGGACAGAATAAGTAATAATGTCATTTTATTTACAACCGCCTCCCCTCTTGTCCTGGTCCGAGGAGCTATCACCCCCCACCCGTCTTCCTCATCCCCTTCACATACACTCATCCTACCCACCTCCCCCTCCTCCTCTATCTCATCCCTCTCTCTCTCTGGCTGGCGCAAGTCGTTCTCGTCGGGCTGCCACGGCGCGTAGGTCAAGCGATGGCTTTTTGATCAGCTCCTGTCCAAAGCCATCAGGGCTGAGAGGACTGTAATGGAGGAGCAGGGTGACAAACAGAATGTAGGGGAAGGAATAAGACTGCCAGTTTCCCATTAGAGCGTGGGATAAATGGCCCCTGGCCCCCACCTCCCTCCCAGCTCCCCATACCCCCACTAGCCCACTCCAACACCAGCCTAAATCACATGAGTGAAGGGGGCCGGGATTGGACATTAGTGGCGCAAATGACTGCGGTGATTGCACCCCTCTTCCCAAAATCACATCAGATAAATAGAGAGATGTGTGTAAGGAAATAGGAGGGGTGTTGGGGACGGGAAATGGGGTCGGATGGCGGAGTAACTGACTGGTCTCATCCTCCCGTTCTCTCCCTCCCTCTCTCGTTTCATCGCCTTTTTGCTTTTCTTATCTGTTTTGTTTGGGTTTGACTGCGGCCAAATGGCGAGGCACCGCCAGCCTGACGGAGAGATTTATTGATTTAACAACTAGCAGAATTAGGAAAGACAACAAAAACACAAAATGGAAGGGCCAGACCGAGATGCCAAAGTTTGAGAAGAAGTGATATGACGCCGAGCTACTCTCTGCTAAAACGCTGATGTGCATGTGATTACATTTCATTTGTTATCATTCCCCAAGTCAAATGAAACAGACTAGTGTGTGTGTGTGTGTGTGTGTGTGTCACCTCCAGCCCTAACATTGTGTTGAGACAGTACAGAGTGAAAAGGAACACAGTCATCCTCATTAATCATAACACCGTCTAAACCCGTGTCTCTCTGTCTCTGTCTCTCTGTCTGTCGGTCTCCTCTCCTACAAGACTACACACATCTGGAAACCCCCTGACGTGAGACGAAGCTAGGGTTTACTTTGTTTGGTAACAGTCAAGGCTTCCTTGTTACATGTCCACAGACGTGCAGTCGGCCTGTTACTGATTGTGTGGTTTGATGCACATAATATAGATGGACTGTCCACTAACCACTTTCTTCAGAACAATGTAGATCTTCCGTGGGGTTGATTATGTTTATTATGTGTACGTGTGTGTGTGGTGCCCGAGAAATGGCGTGCTGTTTAGTGTGTGCGTTGCGGTGACATGGCGTGATCCGGGCCGTTTGTGACAGCACAGGCCTCGGACACATCCTGGCCGCGCCACCACCTGTCCCCTTGACGTCGAGGCGTCCCGGAGCAGAAGTGACAGGCGCCTTTACGCCCGTGCAGATGGCCCCGCTCACAGCCATCACCCGCTCGGCAAGCTAAACCACCGGGGACGGCACGCCAAACCCCTCCCCTCGCTCCCGTCTCCCCTCATAAGTGCGTCTAGGTCTAGGACACATTGAGGAGGCGGGATTCGGTCACCAGTCGGATTTTGAGTCGTTGTGTTTGATCGGGTTTCATGAATGGCTGAACTGATAAAGCTGTCCTATTTCTGTTTATAAAAAAATATATAAAAAATAATGTGTAGGGGGGGAGGGGGCATTGTCATCTGCTTGCAATTTAATCACAAAATATATAATATATAGATTTTATGTTTCACAATTCTCTACCTAGGCTTAATTTTTTGATGGGTTTCATCATAAGATCCCATATTCATGGTATCTGAAGCCTTCCACTTTCCAACCTGTGATTTTACAGATGTTTTAGGTCGTTCTTTTGTCTGCAGGCTCTCTCTTTGTTGTTTCCATGACAACATGAGGGGATAAGCATTGATTGACAGCTATCGTCAAAGGGTTTCCTTCACGTCCTGTCGTTCACCATTCCCTGCCCCTCCCCTCCCAGTCTGTATTTTGTCATTCACTCAGACATTTTTCTCCCGTTCCATTCACCCTTTCATTCCGTAGATTTGTGGGGCTGCCAAAATGCTGTTTTTGGCACTGATGATGTGGACATAGTAATTCACATGAGTTCACTGGAACTGATCAGAGGCTAGTGACGACTGAATAGCCATTTTACTGTATGATTTCATAGTCCTCTTTATTTTCAAGCACAGGTTGGCCGTTGGTGAGGGGAAGGCTGGCATAATAACGGGGACATGTTTTACAGTTAGAGCTTGTACAGTATACAGCTAATGCTAATCTGCTGTGTTAGGGATTTTCAGAGTTTTAGGAACTGTCTCAGCTTCTGCCTGTCAGTGGGATTGAAACACAGCCAGGTTCTCCTGTGCTGCGCTCGTTTCCCTCCAAATCCTGTCAGGAATCAAGAGAATGAGGAGAATACAGTATGTGGCTCATTTGGAGAGAAGGGCCTATCAGTCATAGACAGAAAATACAAACCTATAGACAACGTTAGGGCCTTTATGTTCGAAAGCTACCGCGTTAAAACCTACACGTATGAGAACATGCGAATGGCACACACCAATGCAGGCACACACACACACACAAACATGCGCACGTGCACATGCACACACACACACTTCCATATGCAGCTGCTCGCCTTTTTTCCCTCCCATCTCCTCTCAGGCAGCAGTAAATGGTGCCAGTGTACATATATCAGGTATTATGTCCACTTAGATTATGATATGACAGGTTAGCGTGCTGTTTGAAGCTGACAGCACATCTGTTTCATCAGGAGAGACTGATGCTGGCATCTGGGACACACATCTCACCACGGAGGAAGGAGATAAAGGGAGAACTGAGGGGGCCGTCTTTCCTGTCTCCCTCCCTTGCTCCGTCTCTCGCTCTCCCTCTCCACCTCTTTTTACTCTGCCCCCCCCCTCCCTGACGTTCTACTTGCTCGCAGACACCCTCACAATATTTTCCCTTATTCTCTCCCTCTCTCTCTCTCTCTCTCTCTCTCTCACCTGTTACGTTATGTTGTAGTTTCATCCCCTGTGTTTTTTGATGATAAATTGTTTACACGCTGTATGTGTCAGGGAAGAAAATACAGAACGCCATGTATAGTATGACCCATACCCATGTCTACCTCTCAAACATAACAGAGACAGTCAAGGAGTGTCACTCCCCTATTTGACATTGTAGAGACGACTTGACAGTACTGTCTGGTATTTAATATCATTGTATTTGTTAACTCAGTGAGAGTGGCCTGAAGGAGATGCAGCAACATCCCAGAATGAGTGTTTTGTTTCCCTCCCTCCTGATTGGTTGCGTAAGCTCACCATGTGAATGACTAAATAAAGTGAAGTTCACTGTGTGTGTGTGTGTGTGTGTGTGTGTGTGTGTATGATTGGGTGTAGAGATGAGGCATGAGGGAGAAGGAAAGGAGGAGAGTCAAGTAGCTGGCTGACAAGGCTACACACTTAGCGATATCCTAGGGAACAGGAGGCATGGGCAATGAAATAGGGAGTAAAGAAAGAAAATGTCAACACTTTAGTGTCTTTTTTCTCTATGAAACTAGATTTCTTCACCACTGACACTCAGACATACGCATGCGCACACACACACACACACACACACAGATAAAAGCCCATATTTCCTGCAACAGATTATTCATCACTAAGTTTTGTCAGTGTTCGTGTTAGTGCATTGTAAATCTTTTATTTCACTTTGTTGACCTCCTTTTTCCATTTTCTCTATCGCTCTCTCTTCCAGCTTACTCGCCAGAGGACGAGTTTAAGGCAGGAGCAGTCGAAGAGGAACACCTGCAGGATGACGGGCTGTCACTGAACGGGGAGGACACTGCGTACCTTTGCAACGAGGGAGAGGATGGAGGCCAGCCGCCCAGCTACCGGGCCTCTCCACTCAGCAACGGCACCAACCCAGACGCTGGTTACGGCTCCCCCCTCAGCGATGCCAGCGACCGGCTCACGGACTTCAAGAGCACCTCCTCCAGGGATGGCCATGAGAGGGAGGAAGCCCCCCTCCCCTCTGTACTGAACAATGGCCTCTCCCTGAGGGACAGCCTGGCTCAGATGAAAGCTGTCTATGCAAACCTGATCTCAGATGCTTCCTGGTCCAGCATTGCCATGGACATCATGAAAGCCACACCGGCTACTGCTGGCGCCATCCCCACCGCCACCAGCCCCACCACTACCACCACACACAACAACAACCACAGTGAGAACAGCAATGCTAGCAGCCACCACCACAATGGGAGAAGAAGTACCGCCACCACCTACCACCACAGAAGCAGTGGCAGCTCTAACGGCACCGCGGCTAACTCCATCAGTAGCAACAGTGGCACCAGCAGTGGTGGTGGCGGTGCTAGTAACGGTGGGGCTGTGGCCTATGACTGGCACCAGGCAGCCTTGGCTAAGACCCTCCAGCATACCCCTTACCAACTGCTGCCTGAACCCAGCCTGTTCAGCACGGTACAGCTCTACCGCCAGAACAACAAGCTCTACGGCTCAGTCTTCACCGGCGCCAGCAAGTTCCGCTGCAAAGACTGCAGCGGCGCCTACGACACGCTGGTGGGGCTCACGGTCCACATGAACGAGTCGGGCCACTACCGTGACGACAACAAGGACAAGGAGGAAGAGCGGGGCAAGCGCTGGTCCAAGCCCCGCAAGCGCTCCCTGATGGAGATGGAGGGCAAAGAGGACGCTCAGAAGGTGCTCAAGTGCATGTACTGCGGCCACTCCTTCGAGTCTCTGCAGGACCTGAGCGTCCACATGATCAAGACCAAGCATTATCAGAAAGTGCCTCTCAAAGAACCGGTGCCAGCCCTGGCCACTAAACTGATGCCCTCTGCCAAAAAAAGAGCCCTCCAGGACGCCCTGGTATCCCCATGCTCCCCAGACTCTGTACATGGTAGTGGTGGCCACATGCCCCAAGGGGACACTGGGAAAGACCCCAAGTCCACGACAAACCCCTATGTCACACCCAACAACCGCTACGGCTATCAGAACGGTGCCAGCTACACTTGGCAGTTCGAGGCTCGCAAGGCACAGATCCTGAAGTGCATGGAGTGTGGGAGCTCCCACGATACACTGCAGCAGCTGACTGCCCACATGATGGTCACGGGTCACTTCCTCAAGGTCACCAATTCTGCCTCAAAAAAGGGCAAGCAGCTAGTGTTTGACCCAGTGGTGGAGGAGAAGATCCAATCCATCCCTCTGCCACCCACCACCAACAGGCTTCCCGTCCCCAGTGTCAAATCTCAGCCTGTCTCCCCTGCACTCTCCTGCGGCTCTGACGAAAAGAGAGAACCGGAAGACGAGAGGATGGAGGCGAGCGAACCAGGGGAGAAAAAGATCAAAGAGGAGATGGAAGAGCCAGGTGAGAAGATTGAGGTGAACGCTGGGTCGTATAAGTATCTGACAGAGGAGGACCTGGAGGAGGCTCCTAAAGGAGGTTTGGACATCCTCAAGTCCCTGGAGAACACTGTGTCCAGTGCCATCAGCAAGGCCCAGACGGGCACACCTCAGTGGGGTGGTGGCTACCCCAGCATCCACGCTGCTTACCAGCTCCAGGGCCACATGAAGCATGCAGCACTGCACTCCTCGGTCCAGAGTGTGCAGATCCAGCCGGTGTTCAACAGCGGGCTCCGCGGGCTGGTGACCCAGGATTCCAGCTCAGTGATCCACTCCCCCAGGAGCCCTGCATCTCCACCCTCTCGCAGGAGCAATGTTACTGCCATGGAAGAGCTGGTGGAGAAGGTCACAAGGAAAGCTGTTGCTGCTGCTGTGAAGAAAGAGGAGAAGTTGGTCAGCTTGGACCGCCACAGTCATCCATCCTCCCTAAAGTCGCCGTCTCCTGTACTGAAAGAGCAGAGGGACCACCACTCAGCACCCAATGACTTCACCGTCGGGAAGCCCCTCGTGAGGAACAGCAGCCCTGGAAATGTAGAGTCAGAGCTGGTCTGCAAAAAGGAGCCCAAAGAGAGCCTGGTAGACAACCACCACAGCCATTCAAAGAACGGCCCAGAGACTCGCCAGTCACCCATCACCAACGGCACCAACAGCTTGGGCATAATCACCGATCACTCACCAGAGAGGCCTTTCATCAACCCCCTCAGCGCACTTCAGTCAATCATGAACAACCACCTGGGCAAGGCCTCCAAGCCCATCAGCCCCGCAGGCGACCCGCTAGCCATGCTCTACAAGATCAGCAACAGCGTGATGGAGAAACCGGCCTTCAACCAGACTCAAGCCAAGCAACCCGAGCCCATCAACTGCTACTATCAATACGAGAGCAACGACCAGCCTATGGACCTGAGGAAGTCCAAAAACGACAACAACAACCGCAACAACAACAACAGCAACAGCAACAGCAGCACTGTCAGCAACAGCAACAGCAGCATAAATGGTAACAAACCCATAATGTCAAACCTGTCTCTGTCTGACATTTCTTCTCCTCTGAGAGAGAATGCTTTGATGGACATCTCAGACATGGTGAAGAACCTTACAGGCAGGCTGACACCCAAGTCCTCCACCCCGTCATCCATCTCCGAGAAGTCGGACGCAGACTGCAGTGCGTTCGAGGATGCTCTGGATGACCTCTCCCCGGTCCAGAAGAGGAAAGGGCGGCAGTCCAACTGGAACCCCCAGCACCTCCTCATCCTCCAGGCTCAGTTCTGCTCTAGCCTGCGGGAGACCCCGGAGGGCCGCTACGCCATGACGGACCTCGGCCCCCAAGAGCGGGTTCACATCTGTAAGTTCACAGGCCTCTCCATGACCACCATCTCTCACTGGCTGGCCAACGTCAAGTACCAGCTCCGGCGAACTGGCGGGACCAAGTTCCTGAAGAACATGGACTCCTGCCAGCCTGTGTTCCTCTGCGGTGACTGTGCCTCGCAGTTCAGGACTGCGTCCGCCTACATCGGCCACCTGGAGTCTCACCTGGGCTTCAGCTTGAAGGACCTGTCCAAGCTGTCCAATGAACACCTACGGGAGCAGCAGGCTGCCTCCAAAGTGATCACAGACAAAATGACTTTTGGCAGCACCCTGGCATCCCTGACCTCACCAGACGACGACACTGGCTCAGTTTACCAGTGCAGGCTTTGCAATCGGACATTCGTCAGCAAGCACGCGGTCAAACTGCACCTCAGCAAGACCCATGGCAAGTCACCAGAAGATCACCTGGTGTTCGTCACTGCTCTTGAGAAACTGGAGAAGTAGTAGAGTGGTCTGGAGCTGAGGGAAGAGACAGATAAACAGACAGAAAGACGGCTGTGTAACTGACCAGAATTTCATTGCACTAAGATAACATTGTTCACAGTTACTGCACTGGGCCAAACTGAGCTGCCAGAATCAGTCTTATTTTTTTGTTGTGATACTGCCTGACTGGACCATGTCTTATTAGATTTTATTTGCCAAGCTTTTTTAACACTTATTTTGTAATGTATTTATATGCTATTTGTCTGATCTGTGCATGTATTTTAGTGAACCAAGGTTAAACACACGTTTTTTTGTATCTTTTCATGACAAAAAAAACGACTACTGTTTCAATGGTGACTAAAGTGGTGAAAACGAATTAAGGGGAAAAGAAAACTGTACAATACTTGATATGAAGAAGGTGAAAAATCATTGTACACACCAAAAGAATGGAAGAACCCCTTCAAAGGCTAAAGTAGCACCTTATAGACGTTTAAGATTTTATTTGTAAAGAGAACATGTTTTAAGATATTCTGCATTTGTCAAAATATGTTTTAATTTGAAAGATAAATTATTTTCTTCTCTCGGTTCTTGTCACTCTGCAACATCTTTGATAATGAATGGCCTGCTCAGAAATCTGTCAGTGTATGACAAAACTAAACAGATAATGTAAACATTCAGAGTAATTGAAATGCTGCTTTCGGTTACATATCAGTCAGTGAAAATGAATGGCCGTACAGTATGCAAGTTTGCTAAAAAAAAAAACATTTTTATGTGAAGTATCACTTACAGTAATTTTCCAATTGTATGGTTTGTTACCAACTCCTCTTTTAAAATGTTGCCGCTTTGAATTCAACCATAAAAAGAGCAGTCCTTTACATGTAAATGACTCGCAATGAAATGTCATACTCCATAAGACATATCTTTACCATTTGCAATAGCTCAACATTCTTTGTTCTTAAAGGTGTGTGCATTCTTGAACTTTTATATCATCATTTTATATAATAAAAAAATAAAAAAAATGTTTTAAAAAATTGTGTATATAGATATATACTGTAGATCCACAAAAATGTCATTTTTTAAGAAATAAGAATTTAGCTTCTTTGGCTTGGTTTACAGAAATGATTTGAATTATACTTGCATCCAGTTTGATGCATGATATGGTGTGAAAAAGAATTAAGCGATGCACAATGACTATACATTTCAATGTTTTATCAATGATATTGTAAAAAAAAAATATTTCTAGCACCGATTAGTTTGTTTCATTTTGTTTTTTCTCAATTGTAAAATAAATCTCAAAGCAGTTCTTGTTAACAGTCATGCATTTGTGATTGTGTGTTAATTTTGCATGGAAGTACATACAGTTGAAGTCTGAAGTTTACATACACTTAGGTTGGCGTCACTTGTTTTTCAACCACTCCACAAATGTCTTGTTAACAAACTATAGTTTTGGCAAGTCGGTTAGGACATCTACTTTGTGCATGACACAAGTAATTTTTCCAACAATTGTTTACAGACAGATTATTTCACTTATAATTCACTGTATCACAATTCCAGTGGGTCAGAAGTTTACATACATTAAGTTGACTGTGCCTTTAAACAGCTTGGAAAATTCCAGAAAATGATGTCATGGCTTTAGAAGCTTCTGATAGGCTAACTGACATCATTTGAGTCAATTGGAGGTGTACCTGTGGATGTATTTCAAGGCCTACCTTCAAACTCGCTGCCTCTTTGCTTGACATCATGGAAAAATACAAAATAAATCAGCCAAGACCTCAGAAAACAAATTGTAGACTTCCAAGTCTGGTTCAAGTCTGGTTGTCCGCAAGGTTCATCCTTGCGGACAATTTCCAAACGCATGACAATAGTATGTAAGTATAAACACCATGGGACCACACAGCCGTCCTACCGCCCAGGAAGGAGACGCATTCTGTCTCCTAGAAATTAATGTACTTTGGTGCGAAAAGAGCAAATCAATCCCAGAACAACAGCAAAGGACCTTGTGAAGATGCTGGAGGAAACAGGTACAAAAGTATATATATCCACAGTAAAACGAGTCCTATATCAACAAAACCGAAAGGCCGCTCAGCAAGGAAGAAGCCACTGCTTCAAAACCGCCATAAAAAGCCAGACTACGGTTTGCAACTGCACATGGGGACAAAGATCGTACTTTTTGAAGACGTCCTCTGGTCTGATGAAACAAAAATAGAACTGTTTGGCCATAATGACCATTGTTATGTTTGGAGGAAAAAGGGGGAGGCTTGCAAGCCGAAGAACACCATCCCAACTGTGAAGCACGGGGGTGGCAGCATCATGTTTTGGGGGTGCTTTGCTGCAGGAGGGACTGGTGCACTTCACAAAATAAATGGCATCCTGAGGATGGAAAATTCTGTGGATATATTGAAGCAATGTCTCAAGACGTCAGTCAGGAAGTTAAAGCTTGGTGGCAAATGGGTCTTCCAAATGGACAATGACCTCAAGCATACAGTGGGGAGAACAAGTATTTGATACACTGCCGATTTTGCAGGTTTTCCTACTTTCAAAGCATGTAGAGGTCTGTAATTTTTTATCATAGGTACACTTCAACGGTGAGAGACGGAATCTAAAACAAAAATCCAGAAAATCACATTGTATGATTTTTAAGTAATTAATTTGCATTTTATTGCATGACATAAGTATTTGATCACCTACCAACCAGTAAGGATTCCGGCTCTCACAGACCTGTTAGTTTTTCTTTAAGAAGCCCTCCTGTTCTCCACTCATTACCTGTATTAACTGCACCTGTTTGAACTCGTTACCTGTATAAAAGACACCTGTCCACACACTCAATCAAACAGACTCCAACCTCTCCACAATGGCCAAGACCAGAGAGCTGTGTAAGGACATCAGGGATAAAAATGTAGACCTGCACAAGGCTGGGATGAGCTACAGGACAATAGGCAAGCAGCTTGGTGAGAAGGCAACAACTGTTGGGGCAATTATTAGAAAATGGAAGAAGTTCAAGATGACGGTCAATCAGCCTCGGTCTGGGGCTCCATGCAAGATCTCACCTCGTGGGGCATCAATGATCATGAGGAAGATGAGGGATCAGCCCAGAACTACACGGCAGGACCTGGTCAATGACCTGAAGAGAGCTGGGACCACAGTCTCAAAGAAAACCATTAGTAACACACTACGCCGTCATGGATTAAAATCCTGCAGCGCACGCAAGGTCCCCCTGCTCAAGCCAGCGCCCATCTGAAGTTTGCCAATGACCATCTGGATGATCCAGAGGAGGAATGGGAGAAGGTCATGTGGTCTGATGAGACAAAAATAGAGCTTTTTGGTCTAAACTCCACTCGCCGTGTTTTGAGTAGAAGATGTAGAAGATGAATGAGTACAACCCCAAGAACACCATCCCAACCATGAAGCATGGAGGTGGAAACATCATTCATTGGGGATGCTTTTCTGAAAAGGGGACAGGACGACTGCACCATATTGAGGGGAGGATGGATGGGGCCATGTATCGCGAGATCTTGGCCAACAACCTCCTTCTCTCAGTAAGAGCATTGAAGATGGGGTGTGGCTGGGTCTTCCAGCATGACAACGACCCGAAACACACAGCTAGAGAAATTAAGGAGTGGCTCCGTAAGAAGCATCTCAAGGTCATGGAGTGGCCTAGCCAGTCTCCAGACCTGAACACAATATAAAATCTTTGGAGGGAGCTGAAAGTCCGTATTGCCCAGCGACAGCCCCGAAACCTGAAGGATCTGGAGAAGGTCTGTATGGAGGAGTGGGCCAAAATCCCTGCTGCAGTGTGTGCAAATCTGGTCAATAATTACAGGAAACGTATGATCTCAGTAATTGCAAACAAACAAACCAAATATTAAATTCTGCTTTTCTGATGTATCAAATACTTACAGTGGGGCAAAAAAACGTATTTAGTCAGCCACCAATTGTGCAAGTTCTCCCACTTAAAAAGATGAGAGGCCTGTAATTTTCATCATAGGTACACTTCAACTATGACAGACAAAATGAGAGAAAAAAAATCCAGAAAATCACATTGTAGGACTTTTAATGAATTGATTTGGAAAATATGGTGTAAAATAAGTATTTGGTTAATAACTAAAATGTCTCAATACTTTGTTATATACCCTTTGTTGGCAATGAAAGTCTTCACAAGGTTTTCACACACCGTTGCTGGTATTTTGGCCCATTCCTTCATGCAGATCTCCTCTAGAGCAGTGATATTTTGGGGCTGTTGCTGGGCAACACAGACTTTCAACTCCCTCCAAAGATTTTCTATGGGGTTGAGATCTGGAGACTGGCTAGGCCACTCCAGGACCTTGAAATGCTTCTTACGAAGCCACTCCTTTGTTGCCCGGGCGGTGTGTTTGGGATCATTGTCATGCTGAAAGACCCAGCCACGTTTCATCTTCAATGCCCTTGCTGATGGAAGGTTTTCACTCAAAATCTCACGATACATGGCCCCATTCATTCTTTCCTTTACACGGATCAGTCGTCCTGGTCCCTTTGCAGAAAAACAGCCCCAAAGCATGATGTTTCCACCCCCATGCTTCACAGTAGGTATGGTGTTCTTTGGATGCAACTCAGCATTCTTTGTCCTCCAAACACGATGAGTTGAGTTTTTACCAAAAAGTTATATTTTGGTTTCATCTGACCATATGACATTCTCCCAATCTTCTTCTGGATCATCCAAATGCTCTCTAGCAAACTTCAGACGGGCCTGGACATGTACTGGCTTAAGCAGGGGGACACGTCTGGCACTGCAGGATTTGAGTCCCTGGCGGCGTAGTGTGTTACTGATGGTAGGCTTTCACGGGTCTGAAACATTTGACCCAAGTTAAACAATTTAAAGGCAATGCTACCAAATACTAATTGAATGTATGTAAACTTCTGACCCACTGGGTATGTGATGAAAGAAATAAAAGCTGAAATAAATTATTCTCTCTACTATTATTCTTACATTTCACATTCTTCAAATAAATTGGTGATCATAATTGACCTAAAACAGTAACTTTTTTAAAAGGATTAAATGTCAGGAATTGTGAAACTGAGTTAGAATGTATTTTCCTAAGGTGTATGTAAACTTCTGACTTCAACTGTAGACACAGTGAAAAGACTGGGGCTAACTTCGATAATTCCCTGGTTACTATTTTATTGGTAAGAAAATAAATAACACTCTTATAGTTGCTCAGGTGAAATACTGTAACGAAGTACTCGCCTTGCACAACATTCTGTGTTTACAAGGTTATATAAGGTGCAACATTATATTAGAACAAATGACAAATTATATATTATGTGTAGGGCACACACAAAAGAACATTAGCTTTCCTTCATCATTGATTAAAAAAAAAGAATGTCTATAAAAAAACCTAGTGTCATACCGCAGACTAATGACTGAGAATCATCATATAATGATGATGATGATGAGGGTGACGATAAGCTGTAAGGGTGTTTATTGTGCTGTGAGCCCCATGCTAGGCTTGTGACTGGCCTTTGGAGTTTTCTGCGCTGAAAGAATCAGTGTTGTCTTCATGATGGGAATGAATGTGCTTGTGCCTGTCTTCCTGGAAACGAGTCCGATGGGTGTCTGTTCCATTTGACACAGACTGCTGACTGTCGACACTGAGCAACTCAATAAATAACACAATTAAGATGAGTATTTTGGCCTGAGACAATACTATAATATGAGTTTCTCTTAATAATGTCACACAGCCAACATTACAAGAGTTAATGCATTAGATCAGGGACAGAAAGATGAATCCTAGTATTAACCCACCGGGCACACACTGGTTGAATCAACATTGTTTCCATGTCATTTCAATGAAATGTGCCCAGTGGGAAGTGAGCTTTGTTTGACCTTTGCTGTAGTTTAACAGTCTCACATAAGATACGTTCCTCGAGCAGCTGTAGAGAAATGGCACCATCCAGAATCTGATCACTCATCTCTCCCTCAGGTCTCAGATTTCAGACGGGGTACTAACTAGACTTTGTGTCAGCAGAAGAGCACAACAGTGTAATGACTTGCAGTCCTCATTCTCAAAACGTGTTGTATTGGCAGAGTGCGCTGTGCCTATCACTGTCACACACACACACACACACACACACACACATTAGTAAGTAGAGTCTTTGTGGGGAAAAATGACAGACCTTTTTTGATCCAGCTGCACCTTAGCATGTGCTACATGGATTCGGTGACAAAGGAAACACAGAGAGTGAAGATTAACCTGGAATGAGGAGGCAGTTTTCCTGGAAGGGTGTTAGGGAGTTGGGTTAAAAAAACAAACAGAGGAGATAAACAAGGAACACTTTGAGGAGATACTGTTCAATGCACACAATACATTTTCAAAAAGGAAAAAACCTTGTAGATTTGTCGGTTTAATACCCTACGGTTAAACCTGTAATTTTGCTCTGCTGTCAGATCGCTGTCTTTTGAGCAGATAGAGACTCTCTCCCTGCTTTGTTAGAGATCAGCACACTGTTTCCTGTGCGTATTCCTGTGCGTATTCTATGTAAATTACATGCGATAATCGCAACGCAGGACACAATGCTGGTTCCCGTGGTGCAAACGGAAACCGAGGGTAGATAAACACAGTCTGGGCAGATTTGCATAGCTTTTGTGTTTTGGGCGCGCAGAAACGTGCGCCTTGAGGATTCGTGGGGATTTCCTCGAGGTTTTGTATTAGTAAATGCCGACTTCCTCCCAGGGATCGGACCATTATGTACAGGAGCAGCAGACAGAGGTGGGTGTCGAGAAGGGCCACAGACAGAATAACTAAATATTACCTGGGCTTGTAACAGTATGTGGAGGTGAACATATCAACTTCTCTGCCGCTCTTACTGTAACAAAATATGAAAGAAGAACAATCGCTACAAATAATAGAGAAATGTCCCCTAAATGGAAAGGTGTATGTAACATTAGCCACTCCTAAACTCGATCAGATCTCAATCGTTCAAATGCTCGAGGAAGTGTGTGTGTTGCCATGTTTTCATTTCCTGTATGACTTTGCATCTGATCCCTCACAGGAGCATTAAATCCCCTTCAAGGTGTATTATAAAACTAAGCTCTGCCTCTGGGTTTGTATTCTGTACATTGCGTACACACGTGCACACGCACGCACACACACACACACACCTCAAGTACCTTTTAGGTCCATGTGTCTGGACTGTCTTACCTGTGAATATGTCGTGGTTACCGGCAGGCAGATAGATCAGAGTTACTCCCCCTTAAACAAAGACAAGCGGCAGCAGAGGATACCACCACCGGGCGCTTAAAGCCTTGAACTCTGTGCGCGCCAACGTACGCTTTAATACCCCCTCAAAATACCACACGCTCCCAGCAAAACAATGCCGGACAGTATCAGCACAACAAAACCAACGCAGACAAAAGGCAACTTGGTACCATAACTGAAACGAACACAGGGATAATCTGTTTGTCTCATGATATGAGTAGCTATTGTCAACGTTGGAGGTTATCGACGTGTGTTTGTGTAACGTGAAAGGTGGCTAAATAACGCTGTTTCCTTTTCTCATTCCATTGTCAAATTTCATGTTGACCTGATATTTGCTTCAGTTAGAATACAGCGCTCCACAGAAATAGTTTGCTCGAGATTAGGATATGAAATTTCACTCTCTAGTTAAGTTTCCAGGTTTTCCATGCTGCTGATCAGTCCGCTGTATCATTGATTCACCCTGAACACTCTCCCTGGTGTTTCATGGTGTTGTAACTCAATGGAGTCCATCATGTTGCAGTCACACTGCTTCCTTCAGCTGGATGTAATTGATATCTGCTGGTTGCCACTGAGGCGCCCTTGTAAAATGCCATATTAGTGTCAGAAATAGTGCAGTTGTTTTAGATGGTCAGCCAGGGGCCCTTTTTTATCAAAGCAAGGTTATGTTGGCGTAGGAGGGAGATGTGACAAAGTTGTCTTGGCAGAATGATGGTGGCTGACACATGCGGCTATAACGGATGTTGTAGATAATCTTTGTCTGCCACGTCTTTAGTTATGATCTCTTAGGCTGCCTGGATGAGGACTGCAGGTGTATACCGCCAAGCCCCTTCATCCATCACATGCCCAGACAAAATGCTGAAGATGAAATGCTTCTCCATCTTCGGGATGAGGGATGTGGTTTTATTGAACACCCTCCCCTCCTCTAAAATCTCTCCATACTGCCCGACTGCAGGTTACTTTCTCCAAAGAAGGGAGGTTGTTGTGTTGGTTTTTTTCTCAATCGAGGAAAATCAATTTTTTTTATGTTGAAACGTACAGTGTATCTATAGCAGAACAGTAAATGATCAAATACATCTGATCTATTTTCTTGCCCTAGACCACCTTTTGCAACTCTTTGAACACACATGTCGTCAGTGAATACAAAATTCACTGTTACGTGTTTGTTTCACAAAATATTTGCACGTTGTTTCAAAGAGAAATGTGCGCAATTGTGTTAACCTTTTCTGTCAATCAGTAAACACTACTGCACAAAATTCTAAATCACCCCATCAGTGTCATACAGTGGTGGTCGGTGCCATTTATTAAGATGAGGGAGAGCAAAACATTTTTAATGAGCATGAACGTATTTCTAGTTCAGCATATTGAATGACTGTCTTTCACATTCCATTCACCATGCTCAATGTAACCCAGTTCAATGATTCTTCAAATTAGCCACCCTTTGCCTTGATGACAGCTTTGCACACTCTTGGCATTCTCTCAACCAGCTTCGCCTGGAATGCTTTTCCAACAATCTTGAAGGAGTTCCCACATATGCTGAGCACTTGTTGGCTGCTTTTCCTTCACTCTGTGGTCCAACTTATCCCAAAGCATGTCAATTTGGTTGAGGTCGGGTGATTGTGGAGGCCAGATCTGATGCAGCACTCCATCACTCTTATTCTTGGTCAAATAGCCCTTACACAGCCTGGAGGTGTGTTGGGTCATTCTGTAGAAGAACAGATAGGCCCACTAAGCGCAAACCAGATGGGATGGCGTATCTCCACAGAATGCTGTGGTAGCCATGCTGGTTAACTGTGTCTTGAATTCTAAATAAATCACAGACAGTGTCACTAGCAAAGCACCCCCACACCATCACACCTCCTCCTCCATGCTTCACGGTGGGAACCACAAATGCGGAGATCATCCGTTCATCTACTCTGGGTCTCACAAAGACATGGCAGTTGGAACCAAAAATCTCAAATTTGGACTCATCAGACCAAAGGACAGATTTCCACCGGTCTAATGTCCATTGCTCATGTTTCTTGGCCCAGGAAGTCTCTTCTTCTTATTGGTATCCTTTAGTAGTGGTTTCTTTCAAGCAATTTGACCATGAATGTCTGATTCACGCTGTCTCATCTGAACAGTTGGTGTTGAGATGTGTCTGTTACTTGAACTCTGTGACGCATTTATTAGGGCTGCAATTTCTGAGGCTGGTAACTCTGATGAACTTATGCTCCTCAGCAGAGGTAACACTGGATTTTCCTTTCCTGTGGGGGTCCTCGTAAGAGACAATTTCATCATAGCGCTATATAGTTTTTGTGACTGCACTTGAAGAAACTTTCAAAGTTATGAAAATCTTACGAATTGGCTGACCTTCATGTCTTAAAGTAAAAAAGGACTGTGGTTTCTCTTTCCTTATTTGAGCAGTTTTTGCCATAATATGGACTTGGTCTTTTACCAAATAGGGCTATCTTCTGTATACCACCCCTACCTTGTCACAACACAACTGATTGGCTGAAATTGTAACGATGTACGCTGAGAGTCGGGAAGCAAGTTCAGGGAGTGAATACATTTAATAAATGAACAAAACAAGAAACACAAACAGCACACCGACATGAAACAGAAACAATGACGACTGGGGAAGAAACCAAAGGGAGTGACATATAAAGGGCAGGTAATCAAGGAGGTGATGGAGTCCAGGTGAGTGGCATTATGTGCACATGCGAGTAACACTGGTGACAGGTGTGTGCCATAAACAACCAGCCTGGTGACCTTGAGGCCGGAGAGAGCACACATGACACAAATGCATTAAGAAGGAAAGAAATTAGACAAATACATTTTTAACAAGGCACACCTGTTAATTGAAATGCATTCCAGGTGGCTACCTCATAAAGCTAGTTGAGAGAATGCCAAGAGTGTGCAAAGCTGTCATCAAGGCAAAGGGTGGCTACTTTGAAGAATCTCAAATATAAAATAGATTTAGATTTGTATAACACTTTTTTTTGCTTACTACAGGATTCCATATGTGTTATTTCATAGTTTTTTAAGTTTTCACTATTATTCTACAATTTAGAAATAGTAAAAATAAAGGAAAACCTTTGAATGAGAAGGTGTGTCCAAACCTTTGACTGGTACAAAAGTATGTGTACACCCCTTAAAATTTGTGGATTCAGCTATTTCACCACACCCATTGCTGACAGGTTTTGAAAATTGAGCACACAGCCAGGCAATCTCCATAGACAAACATTGAATGTAGAAGGGCCTTACTGAAGAGCTCAGTGACTTTCAACATGGCACTGTCATAGGATGCCACCTTTCCAACAAGTAATTTGGTTACATTTCTGCCCTACTAGAGCTTCTCCGGTCAACTGTAAGTGCTGTTGAAGTAGAAATCTCTGTTGAAGTAAAAAATCGTGGCTCCGCCGCGAAGTGGTAGACCACAGAAGCTCACAGAATAAGACCGGCAAGTGCTGAAGAGTGTAGCACGTAAAAAACGTCTGTTCTCTGTTGCAACACTCACTACGGAGTTCCTAACTGCCTCTGGAAGCAACATCAGCACAAGAACTGTTCGTCGGGAGCTTCATGAAATGGGTTGCCATGGCCGAGCAGCCACACACAAGCCTAAGATCACCATGCGCAATGCCAAGTGTCGACTGGAGGGGTGTAAAGCTCGCTGCCATTGGACTCTGGAGTAGTGGAAATGCGTTCTCTGGAGTGATGAATCATGCTTCACCATCTGGCAGTCCAACGGACGATTCTGGGTTTGACGGATGCCAGGGAAATGCTTTCTTGCCCTAATGCATAGTGCCAACTGTAAAGTTTGGTGGAGGAGGAATAATTGTCTGGGGCTGTTTTTCAGGGTTCGGTCTAGGTCCCTTAGTTCCAGTGAATATAAATATTAACGCTACAGCATACAATGACATTCTAGACGATTCTGTGCTTCCAACTTTGTGGCAACAGTTTCTGGAAGGCCCTTTCCTGTTTCAGTATGACAATGCCCCCGTGCACAAAGCGAGGTCCATACAGAAATGGTTTGTCGAGATCGATTGGAAGAACTTGACTGGCCGGCACAGAGCCCTGACCTCAACCCCGTCAAACAACTAATCGCCCAACATCAGTGCCAGACCTCACTAATGCTTTTGTGGCTGAATGGAAGCAAGTACCCGCAGCAATGTTCCAACATCTAGTGAAAAGCCTTCCCAGAAAAGTGGAGGCTGTTATAGCAGAAAACAGGGGACCAACTTCATATTAATGCCCACGATTTTGGACTGAGATGTTCGATGACTTTTGGTCATGTATTGTATGTTTATCCCCGTTTTGTTCCGTTTGCTTCCGTTTTAAGAAATCTTTTTCAATAGAATCGGAGGAAGGAATACACCCCTGATATATACCCCACACGCAAAAACATTTCCCTTTCATAGCAACCACATAAAAAGAGCGTGATCCCTTTGACCATTGTATAATTAATTATTGCATCTTCTCGCTCTCCTCCTCTCACCTATTCCCTTCGCTTGTGGACTTCAGTGCACAGTGCATCAGCATTCTGTGACCAGGCAAAAAAAACTTTCCAAGCCAAACCATATCATAACCGCTAACCGCTACACACAGCCTACATCGTTGTCACCATATTAGCTAGCATCTTAGTCAATATAGCTACTAGAACCAACGCATTAGTAAACCTGCTACAATCATGCACCACATCCAATAAGCAGTTTAGCCGTTACACTGGCGGGCCCTGGTGGCAATAAATTAATAAAACCAAAAGCTTACCTTGACTTGGAAGAGTTCAAGTGTTGGATAGCCATAGCCAGCTAGCTAACATAGCATCCCTTTCTGTTTTACCCTGGTGTTTGAGTAGGCTAAACTAGCTAGCTGCATTCGCTAGCTAAGTAAGTGAAAGTGAAAGTGGAAATAAAAATACAACAAAATCTCTCTCGCTCTCGCTTCTCCTTCCTTTTTAAATAAATGTTTGTTTTCAAAACTTTCTCTTTGAGTCAACTACTCATCACATGTTATGCACTGCTAGATAGCCTTATCTCAGGATTTCAGTACTAGATTCATTCCCTAATCCTTTGATTAGGTGGGCAATATGTCAGTTCATGCTGCAAGAGCTCTGATAGCTTGGAGGACGTTCTCTGGAAATTGTCATAATTACTGTGTAAGTCTGTGGAAGGGGGTGAGAACCACGAGCCTCCTAGGTTTTGTATTGAAGTCAATGTACCCATCCTCCGGCTACACCATGGTGCTACCCTACAGAGAGCTGTTGAGACTACTGTAGACCTTAGAAAAACAGTGTGTTTCAATCAATTATTTGATGACGTGAATACATTTAGTATAGTTTTATCTAAAAAGGATAACTTTTTCATGTTTAACTATTTTTATTTTTCAGAAGTTCAATGAGCAGGATGGTCCTTTTCTGAGAAGCCTCCACTAGGGTCCTACCATGTACAATATATGGAAAGATCTAGGCAATGGGGACTGTCTAATTGTTAGACTTTTGCAGAAATGCAGAGATGCAGTGTTCATTTCATTAACAAAAATAGTGACTCAAATATTCAGCAAACAATTGAGGAGACTTAACTGACTAAATAATAGACCCCCCCCAAAAAACTATAAATTAACTAAAATGATTTTTAATTTCAGTTGACTAAAACGAGAAGAGACAAAATGATCTCACTAACCACGTTTCCATCCACACTCTTTATGAGTGAAGTCGTACCCTATATAAAAATATTAAATAATGACAGCTGTGATGGAAACAGGTAGCTTCGGTACAATTTTATAAATGCCGACAGATACTGTAATTTGTTCATTCAACATGGTGGAAACTTTTTCTGTGGGTAAAATTAATTGGTATGATATGGTGTGTGAAACCATGCAGTTTATTTGGCTATCGGTGGTTTAACTTCACAGGGTGGTTTAAGTGCATGGTGATATCGGTGCTCCAATCCAATAAATATTGAGGGTCTTATTCTGGTGACATGATGATCATCGCCTGACTGCGGTTTGACAAATACAATAATTCTCAATTCTTATCCATAATAATCTCACCATGTAGACTAGACTACCCATCTGTACTGTATCTGCCAGGCTCTTGTCCATAATAGTCTCATCATGTAGACTAGCCTACCAGCACAGACTACATATCTGTACTGTATCTGCCAGGCTCTTGTCCATAATAGTCTCATCATGTAGACTAGCCTACCAGCACAGACTACCCAGCTGTACTGTATCTGCCAGGCTCTTGTCCATAATAGTCTCATCATGTAGACTAGCCTACCAGCACAGACTACCCATCTGTACTGTACCTGCCAGGCTCTTGTCCATAATAATCTCATCATGTAGACTACCCGTCTGTACTGTCTCTGCCAGGCTCTTGTCCATAATAATCTCATCATGTAGACTAGCCTACCAGCACAGACTACCCGTCTGTACTGTCTCTGCCAGGCTCTTGTCCACAATAATCTCATCATGTAGACTAGCCTACCAGCACAGACTACCCATCTGTACTGTCTCTGCCAGGCTCTTGTCCATAATAGTCTCATCATGTAGACTAGCCTACCAGCACAGACTACCCGTCTGTACTGTCTCTGCCAGGCTCTTGTCCATAATAGTCTCATCATGTAGACTAGCCTACCAGCACAGACTACCCATCTGTACTGTATCTGCCAGGCTCTTGTCCATAATAGTCTCATCATGTAGACTAGCCTACCAGCACAGACTACCCATCTGTACTGTCTCTGCCAGGCTCTTGTCCATAATAGTCTCATCATGTAGACTAGCCTACCAGCACAGACTACCCGTCTGTACTGTCTCTGCCAGGCTCTTGTCCATAATAGTCTCATCATGTAGACTAGCCGTCTGTACTGTATCTGCGAACTGCTGGCTAGTGCCAAAACCAGAGTAGGCACATTTGTATTCATCCGCAGAGTTGAAAATGCGATGGAAACACATTGAACTTTAGATTTGTATTCAGTACATGAAAAGTTAAGCGAAAAGGTACATTACACAATTATTTTTATCAGCAACAAGTCCGTCAGGAAAATGTGCATATTTTCTTTATTCGGAATTTAGAATATTCGCATGAAAATCTGTTGCCAATTGGATGGAAACCTAGCTTGTGACGAAAATCTGACTAGTAAATGGACTAGACAATGGTTTTTGGAGAGTGTAGAGAGTACAATTAATATTACAATTAATGTTAAAGTACAATTATATTAAAGTATTAATATAACAGTACACTTAATGTTAGCAGTACAGATGCACAGTGCAGTTGTGTTCAGCAGTGGGAAGGACTCGCCACACCCGTCACATACAGCCTACATCAGCTGGTGAGGTTCGGGGAGCAAGAGATGAGTGTGGGCAGAAAGGCTCTGCTCCAGCTCAGCTTCCGATTATACACATTGCACAGGGGACTCTCTTTCTTCCCTGTAGATAACCAGTCACTGCCTGCCTTCTAGTTAGCGACCCTTCTCGCAGGCAACTCTCTTGCTTACCTGTAGCTAACCAGTCATCACCAGCCTTCTACAGTAGTGAACTACCCATTGCCTGGATAAGAAACGTAAGCTGCTTGACGAAATAAAAACAACAACAGCATTGAGTGTAATAGTAATATAACAGTCAAGCTCTGTTTTTCTCTCCCTTGAGTATAAAAATTAGTCTGTCTTTGAATTTGTAGTCTCCCTCCCACTTTCCCCAATGGATTTCATAGCCAGGTTGTAGCCAACGTAGTCCAATCTCCCTCTTTTTCTCAGACAAAATGGCTTAATTTGAACCCTTAATTCAAATGATGTGACCCGTAACACCAGCGATATGTTTTTTTCTTTCTCGGCTAACAACCTGAGGTGCGTTCAGCAGGATGCAACATTTTGGAACGTACAGATAGAAATATGCTAGGTAGAACAAACATGCCTCTCTGACATGTTGAATAAGGAATAACTTTGGAACTATTCATTGGAATTTCTATCAGCAACATTTGAGAACGTTTTGCAACTGAACGTGGCCTTTGTAATATTAGCAGTAGCCTACAGTCGTGGCCAAAAGTTGAGAATGACACAAATATTAATTTTCACAAAGTCTGCTGCCTCAAATTGATGGCAATTTGCATATACTCCAGAATGTTATGAAAAGTGATCAGATTCATTGAATGTTCCTATTTGCCATGCAAATAACTGAATCCCCCCAAAAACATTTCCACTGCATTTCAGCCCTGCCACAAAAGGACTAGCTGACATCATGTCAGTGATTCTCTCGTTAACACAGGTGTGAGTGTTGACGAGGACAAGGCTGGAGGTCACTCTGTCATGCTGATTGAGTTCGAATAACAGACTGGAAGCTTCAAAAGGAGGGTGGTGCTTGGAATCATTGTTCTTCCTCTGTTAACCATGGTACCTGCAAGGAAACACGTCCCGTCATCATTGCTTTGCACAAAAAGGGCTTCACAGACAAGGATATTGCTGCCAGTAAGATTGCACCTAAATCAACCATTTATCAGATTATCAAGAACTTCATGGAGAGCGGCTCAATTGTTGTGAAGAAGGCTTCAGGGCGTCCAAGAAAGCCCAGCACCAGGACCGTCTCCTAAAGTTGATTCAGCTGCGGGATCGGGGCACCACCAGTACAGAGCTTGCTCAGGAATGGCAGCAGGCAGGTGTGAGTGCATCTGAGGTAAATAACTTTTGGAGGATGGCCTGGTGTCAAGAAGGGCAGCAAAGAAGCCACTTCTCTTGAGGAAAAACATCAGAGACAGACTGATATTCTGCAAAAGGTACAGGGATTGGACTGCTGAGGACTGGTGTAAAGTCATTTTCTCTGATGAATCCCCTTTCCGATTGTGTGGGGCATCCGGAAAAAAGCTTGTCCGGAGAAGACAAGGTGAGTGCTACCATCAGTCCTGTGTCATGCCAACAGTAAAGCATCCTGAGACCATTCATGTGTGGGGTTGCTTCTCAGCCAAGGGAGTGGGCTCACTCACAATTTAGCCTAAAAACACAGCCATGAATAAAGAATGGAACCAACACATCCTCCGAGAGCAACTTCTCCCAACCATCCAGGAACAGTTTGGTGATGAACAATGCCTTTTCCAGCATGATGGAGCACCTTGCCACAAGGTAATAGTGATAACTAATTGGCTCGGGGAACAAAACATCGATATTTTGGGTCCATGTCCAGGAAACTCCCCAGACCTTAATCCCATTGAGAACTTCAATCCTCAAGGGGTGGGTGGACAAACAAAACCCCACAAATTCTGACAAATTCCAAGCATTGATTATGCAAGAATGGCTGCCATCAGTCAGGATGTGGCCCAGAAGTTAATTGACAGCATGCCAGGGCGGATTGCAGAGGTCTTGAAAAAGAAGGGTCAACACTGCAAATATTGACTCTCTGCATCAACTTAATGTAATTGTCAATAAAAGCCTTTGACACTTATGAAATGCTTGTAATTATACTTCAGTATTCCATAGTAACATCTGACAAAAATATCTAAAGACACTGAAGCAGCAAACTTTGTGGAAATTAATATTTGTGTCATTCTCAAAACTTTTGGCCACGACTATATATGCAAACACTTGGTGGCACAGAAAGAATGGAAAAGGGATAGTAAAAAATGTATTGATTAAATTCCTCTTGCAACTACACTATATCTGACTGAGTGAATAACTTTATTTTGAGTTAATGTGGACCGATTAACTCAGACTTCGGCACTTGGACCAGGACTTGAGCACTGGGACTCGTACTTCCGTCATAAGGACTCGTGACTTGACTCGGACTTGAGACTCGATTCAGACTGGAGGTTTAGTGACTCGACTGCAACACTGGGCGAAACAGTCATTAGCTCCCGCTCATAGTCATTAGCCCCTGTTTTACTTTTGCACACCAATGTGGTTGCGGTGTCTGTGGAACGTTGATAACGATGTCAATGACACGACCGAGTGATGGAGGTGCAACCCACACTACTTTTCCAACACTTTGTAGCACCATCTGGTGATTCTCTCTCTCTCTCTCTCTGCTTGTGTGTGTCTTGTTTGTTTTGTATTTAATTACCAATATCTATTTTTCTCAATTAGGAATTTAGTTGGCCAGATAATTATTCTATATTCTTCTATATGTTTGTCATATTTCTGCTGTTGGGAAGAGAATATGTTGTTATGCAGAAAAATGTGTTGGTAGGACAAAGCTATGTATGTTTGGAAGTCAGTGATTTATGTTTACTAAAGGTTAATGAGGCAATACAAATGTGGTGTGACAAAAATGTGACTAAAATGAAAGGGCATTTCGTTTACTAAAATAGTCCACTGTTTTTGGCATTTTGACAATTACTAAACCAAATCATTATTCAAATGACAAAAATGTTATTATGACCTAATTATATTTTAGTCAAAAGTTTGGTTACTTCTAAGTAACCTTGGGTTAGTCCTACAGTAAATCATCTCTAACATTGTGACCTTTCATAATAGAACCATGATCTACTGGGTCTAACTAGTTTTGATTAATTAATTTATGTTTTGAGAAGGCATCTACATTTCGAAAATGCATTTACTGTTTTGTAAAAGGCCACAGAGTTTTGTGTCGTTTCAAATTGTATTTGTCACATGCACCGAATACAACAGGTTCACCTTACAGTGAAATGCTTACTTAATGATGGTGTTGGAGTCGTGCCTGGCCGTGCAGTTATGGGTGAACAGGGTGTACAGGAGGGGACTGAGCACGCACCCCTGAGGGGCCCCCGTGTTGAGGATCAGCGTGGCGGACGTGTTGTTACCTACTCTTACCACCTGGGGGCAGCCCATCAGGAAGTCCAGGATCGAGTTGCAAAGGGAGGTGTTTAGTTCAAGGGTCCTTAGCTTAGTGATGAGCTTTGAGGGCAATATGGTGTTAAACGCTGAGCTGTATTCAATGAATAGCATTCTCACATAGGTGTTCCTTTTGTCCAGGTGTGAAAGGGCAGTGTGGAGTGCAATAGAGATTGCATCCTCTCTGGATCTGTTGGGGCGGTATTCAAATTGGAATGGGTCTAGGGTTTCTGGGATAATGGTGTTGATGTGAGCCATGACCAGCCTTTCAAAGCACTTCATGACTACAGATGTGAGTGCTACGGGTCAGGTAGTCATTTAGGCAGGTTACCTTAGTGTTCTTTGGCACAGGGACTGTGGTGGTAGTCTGCTTGAAACATGTTGGTATTGCAGACTCAGACAGGGAGAGGTTGAAAATGTCAATGAAGACACTTGCCAGTTGGTCAGCGCATGCACGGAGTACACGTCCTGGAAATCCATCTGTCCCTGCGGCCTTGTGAATGTTGACTTGTTTAAAGCTCTTAAATCAAATCAAATCAAATTTTATTTGTCACATACACATGGTTAGCAGATGTTAATGCGAGTGTAGCGAAATGCTTGTGCTTCTACTTCCGACAATGCAGTAATAACCAACAAGTAATCTAACTAACAATTCCAAAACTACTGTCTTATACACAGTGTAAGGGGATAAAGAATATGTACATAAGGATATATGAATGAGTGATGGTACAGAGCAGCATAGGCAGGATACAGTAGATGGTATCGAGTACAGTATATACATGAGGTGAGTATGTAAACAAAGTGGCATAGTTAAAGTGGCTAGTGATACATGTATTACATAAGGATGCAGTCGATGATATAGAGTACAGTATATACGTATGCATATGAGATGAATAATGTAGGGTAAGTAACATTATATAAGGTAGCATTGTTTAAAGTGGATAGTGATATATTTACATAATTTCCCATCAATTCCCATTATTAAAGTGGCTGGAGTTGAGTCAGTGTCAGTGTCAGTGTGTTGGCAGCAGCCACTCAATGTTAGTGGTGGCTGTTTAACAGTCTGATGGCCTTGAGATAGAAGCTATTTTTCAGTCTCTCGGTCCCAGCTTTGATGCACCTGTACTGACCTCGCCTTCTGGATGATAGTGGGGTGAACAGGCAGTGGCTCGGGTGGTTGATGTCCTTGATGATCTTTATGGCCTTCCAGTAACATCGGGTGGTGTAGGTGTCCTGGAGGGCAGGTAGTTTGCCCCCGGTGATGCGTTGTGCAGACCTCACTACCCTCTGGAGAGCCTTACGGTTGTGGGCGGAGCAGTTGCCATACCAGGCGGTGATACAGCCCGCCAGGATGCTCTCGATTGTGCATCTGTAGAAGTTTGTGAGTGCTTTTGGTGACAAACCGAATTTCTTCAGCCTCCTGAGGTTGAAGAGGCGCTTCTGCGCCTTCTTCACGATGCTGTCTGTGTGAGTGGACCAATTCAGTTTGTCTGTGATGTGTATGCCGAGGAACTTAAAACTTGCTACCCTCTCCACTACTCACATCGGCTGCGGAGAGTGTGATCACACAGTCATCCGGAACAGCTGATGCTCTCATGCATGTTTCAGTGTTACTTGCCTCGAAGCGAGCATAGAAGAAATTTAGCTCATCTGGTGGGCTTGTGTCGCTGGGCAGCTCTTGGCTGTGCTTCCCTTTGCAGTCTGTAATAGTTTGCAAGCCCTGCCACATCCAATAAGCATCGGAACTGGTGTAGTCCTGTGTTGATGCTTTGCCTGTTTGATGGTTTGTCAGAGAGGGCATAGTGGGATTTCTTATAAGCTTCCGGGTTAGTCACGCTCCTTGAAAGTGGCAGATTTACCTTTTAGCTCAGTGCGGATGTTGTCTGTAATCCATGGCTTCTGGTTGGGGTATTACGTACAGTCACTGTGGGGCGACGTCATCGATGCACTTATTGATGAAGCCAGTGACTGATGTGGTGTACTCCTCAATGCCATCGGAAGAATTCCGGAACATATCCCAGTCTGTGCTAGCAAAACAGTCCTGTAGTTCAGCATCTGCTTCATCTGACCACTTTTTTATTGACCAAGTCACTGATGCTTCCTGCTTTAGTTATTGCTTGCAAGCAGGAATCAGGCGGATAGAATTAGGGTCAGATTTGCCAAATGGAGGGCGAGGGAGAGCTTTGTACGCGTCTCTGTGTGTAGAGTAATGATGGTCAATAGTTTTTTATCTCTGGTTGCACATTTAACATGCTGATAGAAATGAGGTAAACACTGATTTAAGATTCCCTGCATTAAAGTCCCCGGCCAGGAGAGCCGCCTCTCAATGAGTGTTTTCCTGTTTGCTTATGGAGGTATACAGCTCATTGAGTGCAGTCTTAGTGCCAGCATTGGTCTGCGGTGGTAACTAAACAGCTACGAAAAATACAGATAAAAACTCTCTAGGTAGATAGAGTGGTCTTCAGCTTATCATGAGATACTCTACCTCAGGCGAGCAAAACCTTGAGACTTCCTTAGATATCGTGCACCAGCTGTCGTTTACAAATATACATAGACCACCACCCCTTGTCTTACCAGAGGCTGCTGTTCTATCCTGTTGATAGAGTGTATAACCCGCCTGCGAATGATGGGGATGAGGGCCTGTTCGGGTGTCTAGAGTAAATCCCTCTCATCCGACTCATTAAAGAAAAGTTATTAGTCCAATTCAAGGTGAGTAATCTGTGTTCTGATGTCCAGAAGCTCTTTTCGGTCATTAGAAGCAACATTATGTACAAAATAAGTTACAATGCGAAAAAACTAACAAAATAGCATGGTTGGTTAAAAGAGCCAATAAATTGTCAGCTCTAGCGTTATTATACACAAATCGACAACATTGTTCCAAAAAGTCCATGTACAGTACATGATTGAGAAAAACTGTACTATGTATTTTTTTCTTGCTTTAAATATAATTGCAATACAAGAAGAAGATATGTGTTTTCTTTTCTTTTACAAATAATTCTGACCGTTTGATTTAGTTAAATGTGACCGACCGCCGCAATTCGGTTTTATGTAGCAACATTTAAATGTTTTATTTTTTTTTACATTGGATAAAAGTAATGGCATATCATACACTGCAGTTGATGAACAATTGGAAAGTAATTCTGCTTTGAAAGTTGATAAATGTGTAACCCCACTTTTGAGAAAATGGCCCTTGAATGTTTTGGTACACCTACTCGAGAGCTCTTCTTTGTTTACACCTGTTCCGCATCATTCACATCCTCTTAAGCCTTAGCCCCACCCATCTCTTTAAGGATTCACATGTGAGGCCATGTGTTAAACACAATAAGTAAGGTAGTGTAGTAAACAACCAAAGATTTCAAGACCAAAAGTGGTAAAAGTAGTAGCGTACAATAAGGAATAACTCTAGGTATAAATACACTTTATCTAGTCCTTGGCCTATATCTTAATCTGACTTTGAACATGTGTAGATAAACATGTTGCATAAATATTTTACATTTAATAGATGATGCTTACCCAGACAATACTATAACAGCTCCCAGCCAAAATCTAGCTAAGTGGAGGGGTCACTATCGTCTAGACATGTACACATGTTCATGAAATACAATAGATGGCCGTAATCACCCCCAGACACACCTAGCTAACTTGATGGGTCATGTAATCATTCTCTTGCAAGTGGAGTCTTTTGTTTAAACATGTAGCTAGCTAGCAATGAACCATAATCCCAACCCACATCTACAGTACAAACAGATTGTCATAGCTAGCCACCATGCAGGAAATGATGGAGTATGAATCTGCAGGTAGCTAAAGCTAACCAACTAGGTTCAATGTTAGCTAGCTAGCTAACAATACGCTATAGCTAGCTAATATTACGCTATAGCTAGCAATGCAAATGGATTTGAGATACAAATACTATTACTACACAGATCATACACGTAATGTTCACTAGAAATCCAGCAACATTAGCTAGCTAGCGAACAGTATGCTTTAACTTGCAATGAAAATGACTTTCTGACTAAATGTATGATATCTGAAAATGTAGCTAGACTTATACATGGATGAACGCTTCACGGCAGCTTGTCTTTTCCGTTTGGTTTGTAGCTAGCTACAGCTTGTTTGGCCCGTTGTTGTGTCAAGTCACTCCGGTTCACACTGACAGTGTGCAGAAAGTAGTCCATCACATCACTTTTTCCCACTGCTAAATTCTGGGCAGCAATGTTGTTGAGAGCAGTAGCAGCATTTTTGCAGATCTCCATGGCTAATGGTATATCTTTCAAAAAAGCTGTGGTAGCAAGGATTATCTACACATACTGAGCAGCTCATGTTACAGATAGAAGCATGCTACATGGCAGACCAATCTGAACTCATCTCTCCTAATTTCCAGCCCAGCCATTATCTCAGCCAATTAAGCACGTCATTTAGCAATTTTATTCAGATTTACAGATGGCATATACATTTGTTATTAAGTTCACGTTCCAGAAGGTATTTATGTCCCCCAAAAAACGCATTTTGATTTAAAAAAAGCAGTGTTTTTATTTATTTTATTTATCCGTTATTTTACCAGGTAAGTTGACTGAGAACACATTCTCATTTGCAGCAACGATCTGGGGAATAGTTACAGGGGAGAGGAGGGGGATGAATGAGCCAATTGTAAACTGGGGATTATTAGGTGACCGTGATGGTTTTGAGGGCCAGATTGGGAATTTGGCCAGGACACCGGGGTTAACTCCCCTACTATTGCGATAAGTGCCATGGGATCTTTAATGACCTCAGAGATTCAGGACACCCTTTTAACGTCCCATCCGAAAGACGGCAACCTACACAGGGCAGTGTCCCCAATCACTGCCCTGGGGCATTGGGATATTTTTTTAGACTAGAGGAAAGAGTGCCTCCTACTGGCCCTCCAACACCACTTCCAGCATTAAGTAGCAATGTTGGATATACACCTAGCTTCTTGAAATGGGTCACAAATATAGAATTAAATAATCAAATAATTTAGGATAATAATAGACAAAGAAATATATCTAGAGGATCTCGTCAATAGTGTTGCCAGGAGACACATTGTCAAAACCCAAATGTATAAAACATATACAGTAAATCTTTAATGATGCATTTCCCACTATCTGTTGTGTGTATGATTTAGTCATTGACCTCTTGAGAGGTCTCTGAATATGAGATGCACCATGTCCCTGTCGCTTCCTATTTTATATCAAAGAGGTCAATGTAGAAAATGACTCGAAACCAATTTGTGTTACAAAAAAATACTCCTGAGAAAACACTGCGCTTGGTGTTATGTTTGATATGCACAGAGACACTTATCCATCCATTCACTCAGCCACCCCGCGAATAGAGAAGTGCTCCGGGAATCGCCGCTGCAGCCGCTGCATCAGTGAGATATGATGCTGGTTGATTTTGATCATTGACATTTGCTTTTTCCTGCATTCCCCGAAAACAACGGCCTCCCTTCCATTAAGGAATTATTCAAATGACCTTCAACGATGCATGTTTTCCTACAGTTTTGTTGTGGGAATATGAGAACGCATAGTGACATCTCAATTACTTATGCAAGGCTCAGACTAGGCCCAGTGGAGGCAATCACCATGTGTGGAGTCCTCAGTCACTCCGAATCAAAGAGGAGCCCGGACAGACACACATAATTCAGACAAGTCAGACAGGATTTGCATACAAAGACAAAAAGCAAAAAAAGAGACAGGGCATAAATAAAAAATGCATATTGAGTGGGAAGTCAAGGTAGTGTGTGTGTGTGTGTGTGTGTGTGTGTGTGTGTGTGTGTGTGTGTGTGTGTGTGTGTGTGTGTGTGTGTGTGTGTGAGAGAAGGTTTGAATTGTTAAAAAAGGGCATAATATGTCATGTTGTATGTGTGGAGTTCCTCAGCCATCACTAGCCCCTAGCTCACAGTGGACCAGACAGTCGTAGTCCGTCTTTATCCCCTTAAACAGAGGGTCCTTTCCCCCTGGAAGTGACACATTGTCTAACGTGTGCTGATGGGGGTGGAGGGATCGGGTGGGGTGTAGATGGGGGGGCAGGCGGAGGTGGAGGGAGGCTACCCGGAGTCACGTCATTAGCGCGTTCGGAGGGAGACGCAGGGCCTCCCTGACACATGTCACGGACAGCAAGCCCAAGCCCACGTATGAACCTGACACACTGCGCATAATTTATCCCGTGACACGATCTGCATGCCGAGTTGTTGATCTGTTGTGTTTGGTTTGGACATGGGCGCTGGCAGGGAAGACAGAGGGGGTCATTATGCAGGTAGCGGTGGGGAGAAGTGGGGGTGAGGTCGGTGGTGGAGGTTAGAGGGGGATGAGGTGGAGGAGGTGGCAGGAGGGCATCTCCGTACTGTAGCTACACCACACTGAAGGGGCGACACATTTGTCATGTCCAGTAAAAAGTGACATACACAAACAAGCAGAGCCACATATAATACACACACACACACACACACACACACACACACACACACACACACACACACACACACACACACACACACACACACACACACAGAGAAATATATACAGTCACCTTCAAAATTATTGGCACCCTTGATAAAGAATAGCAAAAAACACAGGATAAAATAAATAATACAATTGTTTTTATTTATTGTTGTATGCTAATACAATTGCTCAGATATAGAGCTCTTGTTTAAGTTAAACAACATTCTGAAAAAGATAGGTATCAAAATTATTGGCACCCTAAAGATTCTTAAAAATAAAATCAAACAAAATACAGTCTGCATTAACATTCTACTTTTTTAATAACCTGTTGAGTGTAGGGGGCAGTATTTTGATGTTTTGATGAAAAATGTACCCAAATTAAACTGCCTATTTTTAATGTCCAGAATCTAGAATATGCATATAATTGTCAGATTAGGATAGAAAACACTCTAAAGTTTCCAAAACTGTCAAAATATTGTCTGTGAGTATAACAGATCTGATATTGCAGGCAAAAACCTGAGGAAAATCCAACTAGGAAGTGCCTCTTATTTTGAAAGCTCCCTTTTCCATTGCATGCCTTCCCTCCATTTAAAGGGATATCAACATTGTGTGAACAGTCTTTAGACATAGTTTCAGCCTTTTATTCTGAAAAATGAGCGAGAACGATCACATCATGTGGCTGGGTGCCAGCAGAGTTTTGCATGGGCAACAGCTTGGAGCAGACATTTTCTCTCTCTCTCCTATTGAAAAAGCTACGATCCGGTTGAAATATTATTGATTATGTATTGTAAAAACAACCTGAGGATTGATTATAAAAAACGTTTGACATGTTTCTACAAACTTTACGGATACTATTTGGAATTTTCGTCTGCCCTGTCGTGACCGCTTGAGCCTGTGGATTTCTGAACAAAACGCGCCAACCAAACATTTATTGTGTAACTGGGAGTCTCTTGAGTGCAAACATCCAAAGATCATCAAAGGTAAGCGATTCATTTTATTGCTTTTCTGACTTTCGTGACCAATCTACTTTGCCGCTAGCTGTTTGTAATGTTTTGTCTGCTGAGAGAGATGTCCTTACATAAACGCTTGGTTTGCTTTAGCTGTGAAGCGTTTTTGAAATCTGGCACGCCAGGTGGATTAACAACAAGCTAAGCTGTGTTTTGCTATATTGCACTTGTGATTTCATGAAAATTAAATATTTGTAGTAAATTAATTTGAATTTGGCGCTCTGCAATTCAGCGGATTTTGACGAAAATGATCCCGCTAACGGGATGGGTGCGCCAAGAATTAAGTTATTCTCATCTTAAGAAAATGTATTGTGGCCTTCCATGGCTTCCTGTTCAACTGGGGTATGTCATCAATCACCATGGGGAAAGGCAAAGAACTCATAAATGAAAGAGACAAATGGTTGTTGACCTACATATATCAGGCAAAGGGTAATTAAAAATAAATATATATATATATATATATATATATATATATATATATATATATATATATATATACTCCACATGACCAAAAGATACGTGCTCTTCGACCATCTCATTCCAACATCATGGGCATTAAATTGAAGTTGGTCCTTCCTTTGCTGCTGTAACAACCTCCACTCTTCTGGGAAGGCTTACCACTAGATGCTGAACATTGCTGCAGGGGACTTGCTTCCATTCAGCCACAAGAGCATTAGTGGGGTTGGGCCATGATGTTGGGCGATTAGGCTTTGCTCACAGTCGGGGTTCCAATTCATCCCAAAGGTGTGTGATGAGGTTGAGGTCAGGGCTCTGTGTAGGTCAGTCAAGTTCTTCCACACAGATGTCGACAAACCATTTCTGAATAGACCTTGCTTTGTGCACTGGGGAATTATCATGCTGAAACAGGAAAGGGCATTCCCCAAACTGTTGCCATGAAGTTGGAAGCACAGAATCGTGTAGAATGTCATTGTATGCTGTAGCGTTAAGATCTCCCTTCACTGGAACTAAGGGGTCTATCCTGAACCATGAAAAACAGCACCAGACCATTATTCCTCCTCCACCAAACTTTACAGTTGGCACTATGCATTGGGGCATGTAGCATCCGCCAAACCCAGATTCGTCCGTTGGACTGCCAAATGGTGAAGCGTGATTCCACAGCTCCAGAGTCCAATGGCGGCGAGCTTTACACCACTCCAGCCAAGGCTTGGCATTGCACATGGTGATCTCAGTCTTGCTTGCAGCTGCTCGGCCATGGAAACCGATTTCATGAAGCTCCCGACGAACAGTTCTTGTGCTGATGTAGGTGATTGGTTAGGGTGCTGATGATGTTGCTTCCAGAGTCAATTTAGAGCTCGGTAGTGTTTCAACCGAGGACAGACGATTTTTATGAGATATGCGCTTCAGCACTAGGTGGTCCGGTTCTGTGAAGAATATGTGTGGCTTACCACTTCGCGGCTGAGCCGTTGTTGCTCCTAGTCATTTCCACCTCACTATAACTACACATACAGTTGACCAGGGCAGCACCAGCAGGGCAGAAATGTTACAAACTGACTTGTTGGAAAGATGGCATCCTATGACAGTGCCACTTTGAATGTCACTGAGCTCTTCAGTAAGGCCATTCTACTGCTAATGTTTGTTTTTGGAGATTGCATGGCTGTGTGCTCGATTTTATACACCTGTCAGCAACAGGTGTAGCCGAAATTCAAAATCCACTAATATGAAGGGATGTCCACATACTTTTGTATATATAGTGTACCAGGGCGATATTTAAAAACTTGAAAACATCTGGAACAGTGAAAAATGACCTTGGTAGAGGATGCGTGTGTATTTTGTCCCCACGCTCAGTGAGAAGGATGACTCTTTAGGCAAAGAAAAGTCAAAGGGCCACGGTTGTAGAATTACAGAACTTGGTCGCATCATGGAATCACCAAGCCTCTTATTCTACAATTAGAGGCCACCTCCCTGCCAATAGGCTCCCTGGAAGGGTTTCTGTGAACAAAGCCTTTAATTGTGAGCAACCAACAAATGTACACACCTAGAGCTAAATGGCATTGCCACTTCGATTGGAGCCTGGTGCTGTTACCATGTGAAATTAAAATAGAGGTCTTTGGCCATGCACACCAGCAGTATGTTTGGCATATGCAGAAAATAACCTCATACCTAATGTCAAATATGGTGGTGGATATTGGATGTTATGGGACTGTTTTGCTTCCCCTGGTCCTGGGGAATTGGGTCAACAAAAACCTGGTTGCCTCTGCTAGGACTCGGAGGCTGAAACTTGGCCACAAGTGGATCTTCCAGCAAGACAATGACCCCAAGCACCAACGTCTCCGTTTCAGCGGCAACTGGTCAATTAAAAAAAATACTCTGATCTTGTAGATTATTTATGCAAATGTATTAGTTAGGAAAGTATGTATGAATCATACAAAACAGGATTGGAGAGCTTTCGCGCACAAAACATACTGAGGAAACAAAAATCCAGTGCTTTGTTTCATCCTCAAAGTTGCCATATTCAAGTTCAATGCATGAGGCATTGGTAGGTGGAAAACAGTGAACAGATAGGGGTTGAATACAATTCTCACTAATCATGGAACTGTATGACAACTGGCCAGTCCTCGTGAACCATGTGCCAAGCCCCAGGTTTAAACTGCTACATGTGGTCTGAGTTCTATCATGATTAAGAAAAAGGCTGCATGTCCCAAATGATTTCACAACCTTTAGCCTAATATGATCCATTATTGCTGGCAACCCTCAGGAAAATCTACATGGATGTGACTAAATAAATAAAGGCAAATGGAATGGAATGATGCTAAATGTAGGCTACAAAATTAAGGAAACTTACATTAAATTAGAAACTGGATGGTTCAAGTCCTGAATGCTGATTGGCTGACAGCTGTGGTGTGCCACAGGTATGACAAAACATTTATTTTACTCGAATTACCTTGGTAACAAGTTTATAATAGCAATAAGGCACCTCGGGGATTTGTGGTATATGACCAATATACCACGGCTAAGGGCTGTGTCCAGGCCCTCTGCGTTGCGTTGTGTGTAACAACAGCCCTTAGCCATGGTATATCGGCCATATACCACACCCCCTCGGGCCTTATTGCTTAAGTGACAGTTACAGTATAAGTGTATGTGTGTATTACTGATGGTGGCTCCTGATAGTGGCTAATATTTAACAAAATATTTAAAATATAAATGATAACAAATGAATCCCTGCAAATTATGATTAGAATTATAAAATGATAGCCTATGACATGTCATGTTAATATGACAGCGGGTTCGCTCGACCTTATTCATGGTTTCATCGCACGTAAAGGTGGTGGAGTTCTAGAGGAATTAAGTCAAGAATACATCTTTCTGTGGACTCACCCCTGACACACCTTCTTAAATCTCCACCCTAAAACGAATAGTGGGTGAATAGCAAGCTATTCTCACGCCTAAATTCAAGGTCAGAGTACACGTAGAGAGAAAAGTGCATAAAAAAATGGAAGTTCCATTTACGCGTGCTTAACTCGGGTCAAAATCCCCCCTATAGAGCACTGCATTTCAATGGTCATCGTCTGCTTTGAGTGCCTTCTGAATGTCTTGATATAAAATGAATACCACCCCTTGCTGTAATAATACCTCAGACTATTCCATTCCATTCCATTCCCCTCCACTTCTGTTTCACTCTATTTCACTCTATTTCATCTCTGCTCCAGTGACTGACTGACTGAAGTGTTTATTCAGACATCACTGTGTGTTCGTACGCATTTTTCCATTATGGCTGTACTCAACATCCCCACCCCCCCACCCCCCGTCCCACCCCCCAATTCCCCCCCTCCCCCGCCATCATGTTTACATGAATTATGCATATGAGCAGTCTCATTAGAGAAACCCCTCCCATGTCACACGGCTAATCCTTGTCGTTGCCCCAGTAACCAGATTAGAGGGAGTAGGGATAGGGACCTCGGGGGCCGGTTTGGTCAGACCCAGGCCCTTGATGTATAGAGATGTGGGGATGTGGTGGGCCTCAAGGCCTGAAATAGAAGGCCACAGTCCTAGCACCTGTCCACTGCTGTTAGCATGTTAGCATAGATAATAGGAGCTAATAGGAAATGTGACCCTCCATTTGCTGGTTTGCCCAACATTATGGAGGGTATTTTGTAAACCTTAACACTTCGGTTGATTTTAAGGCTTAACTATAATTTGCGGTCAATTCCATTTAAATGATAATAAGGCCATTTCATTGACCCCAACCCTGGTAGCTACAGACTTAACGCATGGTAACTCACATTACCATGATGTTTTTACAAACATAACTTTGGACAGTAATTGTTTTTGTACAGAAAGTACATTAAAACAGGGGCCACAAGTGGGGAGACGATGACACATTGGGAATGTGTAGACTGTGACAGAAATGGTCCATTTCGTGAGTGCACCGTGGTTGTTTAGAGTCTATTAATTGTATAGCGCCATGTGGGATTATCCATCTGTTTAAAGGTTAACTGCCTTCTCACTTGTGAAATGTGCGTTTTTAACACAGCGGCGCTGCTCCATGACAAGCCGTCTTGTCTCTTGACGCGTCAATAACGTTTTGTATTTGTCTGAACAGAGAAGGAATAGAGTTTAAACTGCATCTGAGCAAATTAGACGATTCTGATGGTCCCTAGAAGGCCATCGCTCTCTTCAGAGCCATGTTGATATCCTACTCTTCACGGCGACATTATAAATAACCATGCCTGGTAACAGATCTGCTGCCTGTCTGTGCATGGCCAGACAATCCACTTAATGGCCACATTGATGGGGGCCTCATCACCAGAGTGATGGAAGGAGGGGAGCTGCTAGTGTCTGGGGTTTGATTTAATGGACTGCTTGTCACATCCCTGTCACTTTTACTGGATAATTCTACTTCACCCTGTCAGGTGAATGTGTGTGTGTGTGTGTGCGTGCGTGTGTGTGTGTGTGTGTGTGTGGGGGGGGGGGGGGGGGGGGGGGGGGTAGAATCTTGTAATACACTGTAATTAATTGAATAGACACATTTTTTTTTACCAGTATTATCACCTGACAATCCCCAGAGAGGTAGAGACAATGATTCCCATGGTGAGTATGCCTGACCACAAAGCTCGACCTTCGGCCCAGTAAGTCTGAGGGAACTCGGAGGGGAGCACTATTTAAGGAATACGGCGCCATTTCGGACGCAACCTGTGTGGCTGCTCCAACATCCTTCCCTATGTAGAGCCAGCCAGCCACGGAGTGCCACAGACACTGACGAAGGCGTGGAGAAACACATGCCAAAAAAAGGCCCTACTGCCACCCTCACTCTGACATCGCGACAATGATAGGCTGTCATCACACAGCGCTCAGCAACGTCACCCACAACATGAGCACCCACACACGCACGAAGGAGCACATGTACACACACATGTACACACGTCTACGCACGCACACACACCCGCGCGCGCACACACACACACCAACGACCCACGGCTGTGAAAATCCGCACCAGTCTGACAACAGTGACAACCAAGACACCCTTGTCACTTCAGTTATTTTTACACCAGGCCTGACAACACATCAAAACTCCCTCTCGTAAGGGAAACAATATGAGGCCACTGCATCAAGCATCAGGCCCATTAAACGCTATGTATGTGTCACACAGAACATCTTATTATGCATTATCTGATATACCCAATTAAGTTAGAGGTGTGGTCTAACTCATGTTACTATGTAATGCTAGTGGTACCCTATTGAGTGTTGGAATGTAGAGATAATATTCTGGTCCAGCTGAAAACAACAACATCACTACATCCTGGATTGCGATCCCTGCAATGGTGATCAGTTTGCATGGGTTGGGATGCACTAGAGATAATATCTGTTCAGACTGTGTGTATGTCTGTCTGTCTGTCTGTCTGTGTGTCTGTGTCTGTGTGTGTGTGTGTGTGCGCGCGCGCGTGTGTGTGTGTGTGTGTGTGTGTGTGTGTGTGTGTGTGTGTGTGTGTGTGTGTGTGTGTGTGTGTGTGTGTGTGTATGCATGTGTGTGTGAATGCGTACCTGTGTGTGTGTGTGTTGAGGTCTCAGGCTGGCGGGCGAGGGGTTAAGTCTCTGGCCCTGGCCGCTGTCAGGAAGCAGACAGCTGCTTTGCGATGCGCTTGATTGGCGGCCTCCGGCGCTGAGATCAGTGGCTGCGCCGTGTGATATGTGCCATTTTGGCCTGCATGTGATGTGCAGTGCAGTTTGTCCGTGGCGTCGCATAAGGAAGCCTTGGAAGTATTGTTGGCTGTCACTCAAAGAGGATGTGGCAGCTCAAAATTCGACACCTGGGTTTTTCTCTTCAAAGAGCTCCCATCTTCATTTGATGCTGTCTTCCTCATCGGAAAAATAAGGTAATAAAATGAGACCCAAACATACAAAGCCTAAAAACATTCACACGGCTTTCAGAAGGTTTTCACACCCCTTGACCTTTTCCACATTGTGTTGCTTTACAGCCTGAATTTAAATTTGATTAAATATATATTTTTTTGTCACTGGCCTATACACAATACCCCAAAATGTAAATAAAATCACATTATTTGCAAGTGAATGAAAGATTTTTAAGTTGAAGTGTCTTGAGTCAATAAATATTCAACCCCTTTATTCAGCAGCAAAAATGATATGTTGCATGGACTTACTCTGTGTGCAATAATAGTGTTTAACGTGATTTTCTAATGACTATCTCATCTTTGTACCCCACACACACAATTATCTGTACGGCCCCCCAGTTGAGCAGTGAATTTTAAACACATATTAAACTACAAAGATCAGGGGGGCTTTCTAATGCCTTGCAAAAAAAAGGGGCACTTATTGGTAAAAAATAATAAAAAGCAGACAGTGAATATCCCTTTGAGCATATTGAAGTTATTAATTGCACTTTGGATGGTGCATCAATACATCCAGTCACAAACCGCTCAGGGATTTCACCATGAGGCCAATGGTTACTTGACCTCATGGTATTTTTTTTTTTTAAGTTACAGAATTGAATGGCTGTGATAGGAGAAAACTGAAGATGGATCAACAGCATTGTAGTTACTCCACAATACTAACCTAATTGACAGAGTTAAAATAAGGAATCTTGTACAGAATGAAAATATTCCAAAACATCCATCCCGTTTGCAACAAGGCACAAAAGTAATACTGCAAAAAAATGTGGCAAAGCAATTCAGCTTTTGTCCTGAATATAGTGTTGATTGGGGCCAATACAATACAACACATTACTGAGTACCATTCTCCATATTTTTAAACATAGTGGTGGCTGCATCATGTTATGGGTATGCTTGTAATCATTAAGGACTGGCCGAGTTGTTCAGCATACAAAATAAATGGAATGGAACTTTTAAGCACAAACAAAATTGTGGAGGAAACCTGGTTCAGTCTCCTTTCCTCTGTACACTGGGAGATTCATTTACCTTTCAGCCCCAGGCAAAATGTACACTTGAGTTGCTTACCAAGAAGACGGTTTATGTTTCTGAGTGGCGGAGTTACAGTTTTGACTTAAATCTGCTTGGAAATCTCTGGCAAGACTTTAAAATTGTGGTCTAGCAATAATCAATAACCAATTTGACAGAGCTTGAAGAATTTTGAAAAGGATAATGGGCAAATATTGTATAATCAAGTTGTTCAAAGCTCCTACAGACTTACCCAGAAAGACTCACAGCTGTAATCGCTGCCAAAAGTTATTCTAACAATGCATTGACTCAGTGGTGTGAATACTTAAGTACATTGCATATGCTGTGTTCATTTTCAATAAATCTGCAAACATTTCTAAAAACATGTTTTTACTTTGTCATTATGGAGTGTTAGATGGATGAGAGAGAAAAAAACAATGAAATCCATTTTGAGTTTAGGAAAAAATGCAGTATAGCTTTTTTACTCAACGGTCTCCATAATATATTTTCTACACCACGTTACATTTTTTGAGAAGAAAGTCAGCGCTCAGTCAGTCTAATGGATTAAACAAAGAGAACGTAACATTGTCAATAAACATCCCAGCTAGCAATGAGGAATTGGCCCAGATGTGGCCCGGAACTGATTGAATCGACCCAGAATCGTGTGTCGGACTCGGCCCGGACTCAAAATGGATGACTGCCAAGAATCGGCCCAAGTACATCAGGCTGTTTCCGTCTACCGGAATTCACCCTATTTTGCCGGCGTTTTACCAGCATCCCCCCAGAAGCGGCCTGATGCAAATTTAAATAAATGTATACAAAATTACCAGATTTAGTCATTCTAAATATGACTATTATATATGATGCAAATTATACCCATCCACAAAAATGATTTTGTGTTGGAGGACACACCATACACCTGGTGACCATGTCAGCATGCATGCACCTGGCCCATCACAGGAGACACTACAGACCTCCTGGCCAGCCAAACCATCCCCTAACACTGGGCCAATTGCAATTGAGTCACTTCATGGGTCTTCTGGTCACTGCCAGCACAGGTTTTGAACCAGCATCTGAAGTGACACAGCGTGCATAGTATTGCAGTGTCTTAGACCACTGCGCCACTTGGGAACTTCCATCTACAACATTTTTAATGCATTTTTAATGCTTATCAATTGCCTTGCAGTGTGCATTGCCTTGCAACTAAAATACCATGCAGGACTCTTAAATAATATCATTGAAATGTTAATTGTATTTTTTTTAATCACAGAAACATTGAGGAAAATATGGAAAAATAAATAAATAGTGAAATGTTATTTATATGAAGCAGCCTCTGTAATCATCTGCCAGAGAGTAGCCACAATCGGCCCATGCCCCAAGTAATACATTTGGGTCAGATAACTCACACCGGAATCAGCCCGAGCTCAATCCCCGCATCCTAGCCATAAGTAATACTGCCGAAGGCGGCCCAGACCCGGGCCACATGACGTCGGCCGAGACTGACTCTCAGCCGAGTGCCCCGACGATCAGCCGGAATCAGCCCAGATCCCCTGTGCTAGCTGGGATGTTGACAATAAACATATTCTTGTCAATAAACGTACTGATTCATCACACATAAAGAAGAGTGTAGGCCATATGCAGGGCGAGAAAACAGAAATGCTAATCGCTAGCTACTGGGCCACACTCCAGGGAAAACAATGCCCTTGCTGTTAGCCTCCTGTTAGCTCTGACAGAATGGGATTAAACACAGTGTGTAAAATGTTACAGTTCAGAACAGCCCTTTGTACATTTTGTGACAAAATAGTCAAATTAAGTCTTTACCCCATGCAGCTCTACCCTTTCCCTCCTCTTCCCTCTTTGTTTTTAGCCTGGAGCTAGTTAGCGGGGAGAGGCGTCACAGGCAGCCAGCGGAGGTCAGCTATGCCTGCAGGCATGAAGGCCTTCAAGTCTGTGGCCTCTCATCTGGCCATTTAACACAACATAGAGGGACTAGATGGATACAGCAACAAGGAAGTAACACTACAACAACACACTAACCCGCAATTAGCAGAACAAAATCTCACCCGAATAATGGCATTGTTTAGTATGAATCTATTGATCCCTACATGGTTGAATGCCTGTTTGGGAGAAATGTAAATTGAAGTGCTGTATGTACAAATTATAGGAATAGACATGTATTAATATTTAGCTCTTTAAGCAACTGCTTAATACCGTATCCAATCTATGTGGCTTTTGCTTCTTTAACTGAAAACAAAGGAAGATCCAAATCAACATATTTTTTTCCCCTGGAGATTGTCACCATTGTCACCTTTAACTAAATGTGTTTCACTGGAGGATATTTCCATGGAGTCACAGTGGCATCTATCCTCTGTCTGACTGTCTCTGGAGGTGCTTGAAGCGTTTATCCAGCAGAACTGACAGAGAGAAGGCTTTAATTAGCAAGCCTACTCTTTATATTGCATAACATACTGTACTGTCTGTCTGAACGCTAGATAGTCATATTCATTCACTGATGTTTTTGAAGGACCAGTTGGAGAGAGCGTAGCTCCTCATTTACGCCACATAATCAAAAGCAAATGACAATTCCACTTGCCGATTTAATTAACCACTTTAGATAAAGCAAACACACACGCGTGCGCACGCACGCACGCACGCACACACACACACACACACACACACACACACACACACACACACACACACACACACACACACACACACACACACACACATACACATACACAACACACATACACACATACACACAGACACATAGATACACACAAATAGGTCAACCACGAGGGTTATTTAACCACGTAATATTTCAACTAGGAGCTTAATGATTTTGATATTATTCAAAGGGTAAACCGGCCTCATCTCGCTCCATTTTGACGTCAGTCAACTTGACATCATGTAAATACTCTTTCAAGCTCGGATTTCAATATTTTTCCCCCTCCAATAATTTGCGAGTTCTCCTCAGTGTTAACGATGAAGGGTTTAATTCATCATAACAGTATTCGTACAACCTCTAATTAGCGGCAACACTCGTACAACAATGCCGCTGTTATCTCAACATGCAAATGAGCTCTCAGTCTGTTACGTGTGCTAATTTTATGAAACGGGCGATAACTAACGCCTGCGTTAATCTCCTCTGCATTTAACCCCGGTTACTTTTTAATCCGCCATCCATAACAAACAAACAACCAATAATCCTATTACCGGCTTGATGATTCTCTTTTTATTTATTTTTTATTTTTCATTGAATTTAATCTCAATTAGAGGCAGAAAAACCTAGACAGACTGACTGCACTTGACAGGAAGTACTTTTCCCTCTTTCTTTCTCAGTTTGATGGATAAGCCGTGGATAAGTCTCAGTCTCTTTTCTCTCCTCTGGCTGTTCATGTTGAGATTCAGTATGAGTGAAGCTGCATCACATGTACACACACATACAAGGACACACATGCACATGCACCCACACAGGCACATGCACATGCACATGTACACACACGCAAGCACAGACATGCCTGCACGCACACGCACACAAACCCATACACTCCCTCCCTGTGCTGAGGGAGTCTGAGACGCTGGCCTAGGTTCACTGACCTTGTCTGTATTGACAGGTCCTGCTATTAGGGGTCAAGGCGGTTAGGAGTCCCTGTGGTTAAATTACTGAGAGATGAATGCTGCATGCTTCACTGTGTGCCACTGTCTGTATGCATCTCTCTGTAACACTCTACCTATTTATGGGCTTGTGTGTGTGACTGAGTAAATGTCACTAAAGGTATGTATGCTAGGGTTTATTACATTGTAATTTGACAATGTGGCTGTGGCTATTGTTCTTCATGTTTGACATACTAACACGTTGCAGTAGTTGAGAGTTAGTGTTGATGTTTGACTGTTTGATTTTATTTTACTGTTTGTCTGAGAGAATACTTTTATCTTAGTGCACGTTTGCAAGAGATTCAACTGATGAAAATGGACAACGACAAAGCATCTTCAATACAACTGAGATTGACTGCTTCGTGTGCGATCCCTTACTAAACAAACGCGTCATATTTGCAGTTTCACATGTGAAAATCAAATGATCACATCTGAAATCGATATTTTTTTCTCTCACATGTTGAGTTGAAATTTCACATGTGAAACCAGATTTTCACCTTATTAACATTTTGAGTTCACACGTTAACACCACTTTTTCACATGTAAGTAGAATGACATGTTTTAACCTCACATGTGAATTGCAGTTTTACATGTGAAATTTGAAGTTTCACTTATTAAAAACTTTCACTGCATATCTCATTTTCACATGTGAAAATGTTTAACATGTGAAACCACGTATTTGGTGTTAACATGTTGCAGTAACAATGTTTCCACCAGTGGAATTAGAGTGACCACATCTAAAAAAAGCCCAAATACAGGACAAGGGAACGATTTAGCGGGACATTTGCGTGACAGTGGGTAGAATGCATTTTTGCGGGGCAGGTTTACTGAATCACGCTCAAATGGCGGCATAGTTCTGCTGCATGAAGGTCACTCACTACTTGTTAAAGGGGCAATCCTTAGTTGCTACATCCATTTTTTGGACTTAATGATATGTACCCATTGATTCTTGAAGAACGTAACGCATAAATGCCTCATCATTTTGGTTCAACTGTCGCACCCCACCAGAACCCAAAATGTAAGCTAGTTTTACTCCAATGTAAACAACCACTGCATAGCCCCAAAAACATGGCTAAAACAATCATTTTGATATCATGGATGGTCAGTCCTTGCATCCATATTGTTTCATTTGAGAGTGGTTGCATTTCTCCAGCCCCGTCCCTCAGCTTTTTACTGAAGCTGTGGCAGGGAGGACACTTTGTTGATACTTCAATGAAGGTGTGCCGCTTTAAGGACCTTAAATAGAGTCATAGTGTTATTATATGGTGCCGTTAAGATCAAGCGAAACATTTGAAGCCGAGAACAACATTGTAAGTATTGCAAACAAAAATAATGATATTGAAAGCAAAACATACACCCGAAAGTATTGATAGCGAAACAAAATATTGCAAGGAAATAATTTCGAAATGCAAGAACAAATATATTGTAGATGGATGAAAAAAAAAAAAACGTTATAATTTTTAATGCAATTTTCCTTATCTTTGGTTACGTTACCCTGGCCTTTGCTGCCTCATTTCGTGTTGCTCATTCCAGCAAAATGCTGGTTTGCCTTTGAACCTAAGCAGGGTCTCTCCTGGTTGGTCCCGGGATGGAAGACCAGATGTAGCTGGAAGTGGTGAAAAAGAAATGTGTCAAACGTGTGTCCCGAAAGCCATTTGATTTTTTTCATGTGATTTCATTTGTAAGGGTGGGGTTGCATCAGAGTATCACTGAGTGTGTGTGCAGTGATTGTGTGTTGTGACAGGTCATTTTCATTGACCTCATCCGAGAGTACACCAGCCCTCTTTTATGTTCACCCCCGCCCCACACACCAGATCTGCCACCACAATTAAGGTCTGAATGAGCTTCACTGAGCATCATTACCTGTTGACACCAGGCGATGAGGTGATATGACATGCTGCTAGTCTGGCTAACTAGGTCAGACTGTACAATTACTAGGCTTTTGGAGGGGGGGGGGGGGTTCAGGGAATGGTGGTGAGTGGGGGGCTTATAGGAGGGATATGGTGGATTTAAGTTGTGTGATATGGCTTTGGAGACATCTCCTATCAAGCCCAGGAGCCATTCTCCTGAAGATGTAATGACATCTCATAATTAGCATCATGTCCCAACTTGTCTGCTGCTTTTAACTGTCACACTGTATTTGTGGTGAGGCTGGCCAATTCCAGAAGAGATGGGGGAGGGGCTATACAGTGAAATGAATAGACACTCATGTGATCTGTCACATCCCACTGGTTATTACGTAGTGTCTGGAGGAATGTAGCTAACAAACTGTTGATGACATGGCACTCAAAGTCATCTGGAGGAACCATAGGAAACCATTTCAGATGTAGGTAATATCAATTGTTGGTTAAATGAATTTGACATATTGGTTATACGTCACCTTAGGTATATGTAAACCTACCTTTTAATTTATTTTTTAACTAGGGAGGTCAGTTAAGAACTAATTCTTATTTACAATGGCGGCCTACCCCGGCCAAACCTTAACCCGGACAACGCTGGGCCAATTGTGCGCCGCCCTGTAGGACTCCCAATCACGGCTGGTGGAGATACAGCCTGGAATTCAACCAGGGTCAGCACTGAGATGCAGTGCCTTAGACCGCTGCGCCACTCGGGAGTCCCCCACCTCTCTTCGTTTGTTTATGAATTCTCGATCTCAACACAATATGATAATATAGTATGTCAAAGATGAGCCACAGCAACAGTTTTATTTTTGTTACTCTTCAAAATAGAACCTGGAAATGAAATTGTTGTCTCTTTGCTGTCATACAATTTCACAATTGTAAGCATTTCACCGCCTTAATGTAATTCGACATTTCAAATAGCTTCCACCTATGCCTGTACCTACACTTCTAGGACTCATGTTATCCTTATTTGTGTCAAACCATCTCTCCCGCACCATCACTTTCCTGTCCCATATTGAAGGAAGCAATCTACCTGTCAAAGCACAAAAATAAACCCTAATGCAAGTCGTTGGGTTGTATCTATCTATCTATCTATCTATCTATCTATCTATCTATCTATCTATCTATCTATCTATCTATCTATCTATCTATCTATCTCTCTCTCTCTCTCTCTCTCTCTCTCTTTCTCTCTCTCTCTCTCTATCCAACAAGCCTTTTTAATCCATCTCTATATGATTCCTCTGCTCTCTATCATAAATCTTTTGCTGTCCTGCCTTATATATAATGTATTTGCAAAGAGAAGGAATAGAGGTGACAGAGTCAGTAGTTACTATGATCAAACATCGTACCTGGAGGCTAACTGGGAATCAGGGCCCCACTGACAGGGCCTACAGGGAACGAGTGTATGAGAGGGAGGGAGAGAGGGCGGAGGGATGGAAAGGGGGATGGCTAGAGGGAGAGAGGGAGGATAAAGGGGAGAAAGAGAGAGAGGGTGTGGATAGAGAGGGAGAGACAGAGGGAGGTAGAGGGTGGCTATACATACTGTAAGGGGTAATGGATTGCTGGGTGTGTGAATAAATCACTATTGTACAGGCTAATCTCTCTCACTCACTGGCAGGGTAAATACTTTGCTTATAGATCCAATACACGCCTCACTCTCTGCAGCTTGTTGGGCAGGCTCAGTAGGCACAAGGCCTCTCCGAGACACTACACCTGCTCCTTTAAATCATCCCTCATTCATTCTCTCATCTTTTTTCACTCCATCCTTTCCACAGAGAGGTGGATGAGGCTCTTCGTAACGGATAGGGCTGAGACAGACAGTGTACTTTCCCTCCCTCCCTCCCTCCCTCCCTCCCTCCCTCCCTCCCTCCCTCCCTCCCTCCCTCCCTCCCTCCCTCCCTCCCTCCCTCCCTCAGTAATCTGGCCCTGTCTCTAAATGTGGAGGTGCTGCTGCTCGGGCTTGATTGAAACAAACGGCTGCTGATTGCTGATCAGCCAGCTGTAAAGCCTGGCAAGGATATGAGCTAATGAAAAAAATGGACCTGATTTGAGAGGCACAGAGCGTCGCTCACCCCTGCTCGCCCCTGTCCCCCTGCTGTCCCCCCCCCACCCCCCCACCCCACTGCCCATCATTGTCAGCCTGCCTTCCCCTAGAGCGAAGGGAAGGGAGGCAGTGTGACTGTGTTGCTAGCACTGGCTAGCCTCGACACATGGAGACAGAGCGAGGGAAGCTACCACTGTCTAGCTGGTTGTGATGACAGTGTAAGGGCTGACTGGGGAAGTGACATGGAGGAATGAGTGAGCCCACGAGGATATTATAGGGTCAATCATTGTGGCTGTGAGGCCTTTCTATCCCGCCTGTACAGCTCTGGGTTAGAGAGACCCTCTAAAACAATTGTCAATGCGTTATTCACTTAGCTTGGCTGTAGTGGTTTACCAAACAACTATTTGTCACAGATAACATAATACGTTGCTTTTATTAATTGGTTGGAGGTTCTAACTAAAAAAATGTAAGATTTTGGTTGGTGTCAGACCTACTGTGCTGCATGTTATCCTTGTTAAAGCTCATTACTGGCATGGCCATATTGCCATTGTCACTCTATCGCTAATGAAATGTTTAGTAAGATATTTAACCAAAACGGGAGTCCTCCGAATGTCTTCACATCTTGTAGTCGCTTCGATAGTCTTGCTGATGCCCCCTTTCCAGTTCCACTACACACCCACAGACGCCCACTGGCCCCTCATCTAGCAGAGTCGGTGCTAAACCGGGCCATAATAGCCGGTGGCAAGCCATTTGGATTGGCGATAACACATATACACATGTGGGGAAAAAAAATCAAGGCAGTGAATTAAAGTCCAATGACCCTGTGTACACAGAATTAGCCATGACATCATGGCTGCGTTAGGCTAGTGTATAATAACACAAAAACACTTTTTAAAATTGAGCCTCATTATTAGAGCAGGGAGAGGAGTGGGAAGAAGCCAAATGATTTTCCTTTTACCTCCCCTTTTCCCTCTTTTTCTTTGACAGCAGCAGTAAATTAAGAAAGTGGTGATATTTAATACCTTTTAACCTCCCCGAGACAGTTTTCTGATCAATTATGTGAGCCGGCTGTAATTGTTAGCCGGGTTAATGATTCTACATGTGAGAGTGGTGCGCCAGCCAGCCGGCCCCTAAGATGGAGGCCTGAGTGCAATTACCTTAAACACCTCAAGTGTACTGGTGTCTGGAGAGGACATTACAGAGAGAAAGTGTGTGTGTGTGTGTGGGGGGGAGCATACTAAATAATACTGAACGTGTGCATAAATGTGTTTGGATACTTGTTACATATACTGTATGTGCACTATGCATCTTTACCAAATGTGTGTGTGTGTGTGTATATGTCTATGTGATCAGTATGTGTGCGGGCGTGCATGTGCGCACGTCCGTGTGCTAAACAGGGTAATAGTGGAATGACACCTCTTCCGTTCCTTTATTGAACAGCTCATGAGGGTGTCCCTGCATGCCTGCGCGTGTGTACATTTAGCCAGGCAATTTAAGAACATTAGACCTTGTGAAACCGCGGGCCGGGGCCTGACAGCCCTCCAAACACTAAATAAATCACATTTTTATTGTGTAGGAAGCTGGGTAGCTCCACTGCACATGAAAGCGCTTTTTAAAGAGAGCACGTTTCAATACAACACCCGCGTTCACTGTCCGGCCCCCTCGTGTGAGAAAACATGTTTCCAGACACATTTGGAATCTTAAACGGGACATTTTAACACCGAACCCCTCAGACTGTGGTCTCCACGGGGTTAGAGGCACACCTCTGTGTGGGTTTGGCATTCTTTCTGTAGATTGTGGAACCGTTGATGATCTGACACTCCTATACCATCTTGCCTATTGAGAGAGATTTGAGTGTGGTAGAAGATGTGGTAGAATATAAAATAAAATGTTTTTTTTTCCTTGCCATACAACAGTAAGAGTAACAGTTGGTGGTGTTGAATGACTGTAGGACGTGCCGCCCACCACCGACACAGAGGAGGGTGACACGGTCTGACCTCCTATCCGTATGTCTGTCAGTGTGGAGGCTGGCTGAAGGCAGATGAGGAGGAGACGATGAGGCAAAGTCCAAGCATAGTTTACAATGCACCAAGACTCAACTGCTTTGGCCAGTGAACCACGCATATGTAAAGCACAAGGCATCTAACTCGTTTCTGCTGATATGGGAATGAAACCAAAATACACTGAGTGTACAAAACCATTTCCGTGACATAGACTGACCAGGTGAATCCAGGTGAAAGCTATGACTTCTTATTGATGTAATTTGTCAAATCCACTTCAATCAGTGTAGATGAAGGAGAGGAGACAGGTTAAAGAAGGATTGAGACAGTTGAGACACTGATTGTGTGTGTATGCCATTCAGAGGGTGAATGGGCAAGACAAAAGAGAAGTGTCTTTGAACGTGGTATGGTAGTAGGTGCCAGGCGCACCGGTTTGAGTGTGTCAAGAACTGCAGCGCTGCTGAATTTTTCACACTCAACAGTTTCCCGTGTGTATCAAGAATGGTCCACCACCGAAAGGACATCCAGACAACGTGACACAAGTGTGGGAAGCATTGGAGTCAACATGCGCCAGCATCCCTGTGGAATGCTTTCCACACCTTGTCGAGCCCACACCCGGACGAATTGAGGCTGTTCTGAGTGCAAAAGGGGGTGCAACTAAATATTATGAAGGTGTTCCTAATGTTTTGTACAACTCAGTGCATATTTCTACTGGTTCATTTACTACGACGTAATTGGAAGAGAGACAAGAGTATAGAATAGAAATGAAGCAGATGTAACATAAAATGAAACATTTAAAACAAATGAAACGATGAAACTATTATAAATGTGTTAACGTATGCACTTGACCAAGGATACGTTAACACACTTTATTGTGTCGATAATCACCCATTAAACAGTAGGCCTTTAAGGCTGCAGGTATGGTGGTTGGCGGCGTGTCCAACCCATAGGTGCCATCTTGAATTAGGCCCATTGTTGGAAGAGAGCATTGTTTGCTCCTTTTTCCCCTCCCATATTCCAAACTGCTTTAGGGGAAAATAGAAATTGAATTGTTTAGAGCCATCCATTGGATTATCGACTGTAGACCTGGGATTTCATTGAGATTCATTTTTTTGTATTTTTTTTCCAGCAGCTTATAGAGCCATATTTTGTTAACACGCAAACGTCACATGCGAGTGATGCGAGCTCATCCCAGTACCAAAAAGCTCTGTAGCAGGATAGCTAACGCTAAAGTCGGGACCTTGACAAACTTAACAGTGAGCGAGTGATGACCGTGAAAGGTTGATGGCTATAGCTATGTTCAACCAGTTGATTGTTCTTCTGGCTTTATCTAGCTCTGTTTGTGATAGTTTACCTTGCCTCACTGGCTTGCTAGGTAATCCATCCTCTGACTACATCTGTAGACACTAACCTTTGCGGACAATAACCATCTGATAGCGTGTTTTTTTTTTCCTTGCACGCGATGTAAACAAAGAGCTTTCTGGTCCTAAAGCTTTCGTGACGTGGCCGGGTTAATGGGTCTATACTTCCTTGGATTTGAACGTGGACTTCCTTTCAAAGACTGAACCAGAGGTTCTGGTAGGACTAAGGCTCGTTGGATATGATTGATTGATTGATTCATTTGTTGCTTATGTTGAACCCCCTTTTCTTTTAGTCCTGGTAAGGTTGCGGGTAATGCAAGCTCGTCACAAAGAGGAATAGTCGAGTGGAAGCAGCACAGACGAGGATGAGAGGAAGACACCACTTGACTTTGTCCGCCTGGCCTCGTGATGGTCTAACTGACGGTCCTCCACTATTCTCCCTCTCGTCCCTCCGTCATTGTGGAATGGCCATGATAGACGTGCCATGATTTACCATCTGAGGGAGGGGGGTGATCTGCACAGCAGATGTTTTAGACGTTCTGGCCATTTTTTTTTATCTGGAGCTGGGAGGGCAGAAAGGGGATCGAATTAGAATTGATGGAGTGAATCTGCGGAGTTGAATACAAACAACCGTTGATCTTTCCTGAGGCCTGTGTTTGTCTGGAAGGTGAGCGATAGCTGTTAGGAATGTGTTGGCGAGGACAAGAAAATATATTTGATTCACAACCAAATTCGTTTGGTACACACTGAGACACGGACATACGCACATGGGGACACACACAGACCAATCCCTTCCCCTTGCCCCACCCTCTCTGAGCAGGACTGTTGGTCAGATGCTGGCCCAACAGCAGACCATACCAATAGTTTCTTCTTCCTGTTTACTAATAGAACATTTGCCAGCTGGGTCACATTCATTTCCCTCTTTCTCTTCCACAGGCTCTGGCCTTCAAAGCAAGCCTGTTTATCATTAACTTGGTCATTTGGTAATTTAAACAGATTTTTACCCGAACAACAACCTCTCCCTCATCCCTGAACACCAACCCGTACACTACACAGCTTAACAGAGCAAGTGCTCAATTAGTCTTCTACTTCTGTGCTCAGTCCTTTTCGATGGCTGTGGAGTGGGGCTTTTGTTTGTCGAAATGTGAGCAGAGAGCACTTTGGAGTGGCTCCACGGACGGCTGTAGCTAGCTAGCTGGGTGACAATGGAGGTGTTAGAGGAGGCAACACACACACACACACACACACACACACACACACACACACACACACACACACACACACACACACACACACACACACACACACACACACACAGGCAGCCATGTTGAGCTGGCAGCTCTACAACACAAAGCATTTCTCTGTCAGTGGTCAAGCCTGACTGAACCCCCTCTACATTAGAGTCACACACACAAACACACGCAAACACACACACACACACACACACACACACACACACACACACACACACACACACACACACACACACACACACACACACACACACACACACACACACACACACACACACACACACACACAGGCAGCCATGTTGAGCTGGCAGCTCTACAACACAAAGCATTTCTCTGTCAGTGGTCAAGCCTGACTGAACCCCCTCTACATTAGAGTCACACACACACACACACGCAAACACACACACACACACACACACACACACACACACACACACACACACACACACACACACACACACACACACACACACACACACACACACACACACACAGAGAAAAATACCCATTCCTGTTTTTTCCTTTTAAAACCTGGCTCAAATCTGCTTTTTTTCCAGAAATTAGCCATCTGTGCTGTCCGTGAGTGACAATGTTCATATCAATCCTTGAGCACCCCGTCTGCACACACACACACACACACACACACACACACACACACACACACACACACACACACACACACACGTGTGCGCACACAAACACACAAGAATGTGCACAAAGAAACGCAGGCATGCACACAAACCCATCTAATGTACATCAACACAACTGATATCTGGCTACTGGAGAGGTAGGGTAAGGGTGTTAAGTGAACCACAAGCAGATTCATTTTGGATTGACTATGATAGCCACACACAAACACACACACACTTGCAGACGCGAGCACACACACACATTTATACTCACCACAAATAGATACACACAAACACACACACACACACACACACACACACACACACACACACACACACACACACACACAAACACGCGTTCCTTTAGGACAAAGATGGCTGGTGGTTAATGAATCCTTTTTTTAACAACATTAGATTGAAAAATGAGCTGCGCTAGACCGTGCGTATTTTTCCCCACTCTCTCTTTTCTGTTAAGCTTGAATTTCGATGAATGGCTTTCATCAACAAACTGCATCTCATTAGGAGCGATGATGTGCCTGCCGTATGCTGATCATCATCATCTGCGAGTGGACTGATGAGCGATGAATGTCATCCTTAATGGAGCCGCGACATCTCCCCCTATCCTCAACCAGCTAGCGCTACGCTAAAGCTAATTACACAACATGCAGCGGCTAGCCAGCCACCCGCCGCAACGTACAGACCACATCCACTAGGTTAACGGCAGAGCCCAGACAGCCAATGAATATTCACCACTCACTCTCAGCGCACATCGTCGCAGGTGGCTCTTTTTAAAATGTATTTTTTACAGGTGACAGAAGGACGACGAGATGGCGGTTTTTCGGCGAGATCGCACCTCATGCTAACTCGCAAATCACGTTGAGGCAGGGTAACGATAGTAAGTGACTCCTTTGTCCTCACTCCGCCTTGGCTGGGGCTGCTGATGCTGTGCTTTGCCTGGAGTTCTCTTGGCCTGTACACAAAAAGAGAACACTCTCTAAGGAAAATGCCCGTTACTTCAAAAACATTGCTCCAGAATGTAGGGTCACTCGCCATTACTTTTGGTTAAGTAAACCAGGTGTATGGCGTTCCTTTTTAGGACATCATTCATATGTGTTTTTAAATGTGCAGTTAACCATTCCCGTGTTCATGAGCAATTGATGGCATGTTTTTCAGAGTATTCTGCCAAATATGTAATAAAAACCTCCCCAAGGCTGCAAGAAATCACAGCCCGTCCCTGTCTCAAGTCTTCTCTGACATGAGGCAGCTGGCTACTCTAGTGGTGTTTTCCCCCTCTGAAGACGCCAACTCTGGAGAGTGTAAAGAGTGTCCGCACTCCGCTCTGAGTTGGCAGAGATTTATGAGTAGGTCAAACCAAAGAGTGTAAGAGAGTATACTCAGGGAGAGTTTGGGCTGAGATTTTACAATGTGCTGGTTGGGTCATAATTCAAAGTTCATGCTCGCATATAACACATTTGTAATTACGTAGATTATGAGAGAGAACAGATGTATCCCATACAGGTAGAACAAGAGCAAGCAGACACACACACACTCACGCACACAGGCGGACACATAGGCGCAAACACAACACATACACACACGGCACACCATATGATTAGTCAGACAGAGGTAGGCCTTTTCACCCTTGTTGTTACATACACTGTACCACGTTATACACTGTGTGCTCGTGGTTTACGCCATGACAACCTATTCCTCCGTTTTATAAGAGAGTGTTTCCCGAGTGTGATGAGGAGGAGGAGGAGGAGGATGATGTACAGCATGCGTTACGTCAGCATAACAGGGAACGAGATCTTCCATCGTCAAAATAACTCACCAATAATAATCTGTTTATTGGCATTATTCAGCATTTATTAATTAATTGTTGACAACAAAAAAACATTCTGGACAAATCTTTAATAAATATTAGTTCAAAATAGGTTGGTTTAGAGGGTGATGCCGCAATCGGTGCAGAATTGCAAAGAGATGTACGTTCCGATTTGATCCAGTCCACTGACATGCCTTTTATGAGTCTATCTTGGTTTCAACTTCACTTTTCTATTTTCTATGATTTACAGTTTGGAGTGTGTTGAATGTTTCATGGGCCATGGTGGAGGCCACTCTCCTGCAGCTTATTCGGCGCTGAACACACAAACCCCGTCTATTTCCGTTCCTGTTTGTTAAATATTAATCACACATTCTCACTGTCTTATCCACTGTGTGTTTGTGTGTGAGTATACTGTTCAAGTACTTTTCAAAGTGTGCGTGTGCGTGTGTGTGTGTGTTCCTTGGGTGTATTGGAAAGGGTACTGCTGTGGAACTCCCCACCAAGACCCCACTCATCCTTGGACATTTTCCTACCTTAGGCCCCTCTTATGGTGGTGACCACATTTTAAATCACCAAACTACTCAACTCATACGCGCGCACAGACGGGTCAAATAGAATCATCCAACTCTCCCTTTTACCAAATTCCGCCCGGGTAGAGAAGTGATAGAGTAGGGAAGTGATAGAGTAGGGAAGTGATAGAGTAGGTGCCCCCCGTATGTTGAAACTTCTCCCACACAAATGACACGAGAGTGGGAGCGAAATAAATGAAAGGAGAGAAGGCAACCTTTTGGGTGATTGTAATGTTGTTTGGGTCTGAATTCTTAAACAACGCACAAGACAGCATGTGTTCTAAGGCAAAGACAGTCTTGTATTTAATCTTGACCCTGTTGGATCACTCCACCACCTTTCAAGATGAATATTCAAACCCTTTAATTAAAAATCACCCCCCCCCCCCCCCCATCCTCTCTAGAAGAGGGATAAACAAATCTAGCTTGCGTTTGTTCCCTCCTGGCCTATCGTACACCATTTTATTAATGATTTCACTTAAACTTAGAAAAGTGCAAGATGGCAAGAAGACGACACAGCGGAACATGACATAAAAAGAACACAAGTCCTAGCTGAAGGCTTGCGAGGGGCCTGCACTGTATCTCTCAGTCGCAGTTAATTACAGAAAGCGTTCCTGTTTCATTAACCCCTCATCAGTAATTAATCACGCGCTTTGATGTAAAGTTCAGCTTACAAAAGCGCAGAGGGAAAATTCTCTGGCGGTTATACGAGTACAGCCCTTCCTTACTGTAGTTGGTACACGGGACGGCCACTTCAGGAACTAAACATTTGTTATGACAGCACTATTTGCTTTCTGCTCCCAAATGCCACCGTACTGCATCTTCCAGGTCCCACAAGAGTCTCTTTGCCACAAGAGGCGGTTTGCATTTCAAACATGAGAGCTGTAGCGTATTGTGCACAAGTGTCCTTTGCCATTTCATTCTGACAATTCACTTGACTACATAAAGGAACAGAGTTGGTGAGTTTGTGATTTTATGTAGGTTTAACGTTGCTGTAAACCTTCTAACCGAGGTCGCAGGTATTTTACTTTCTAAGGTCTTGCTCCAGTACTGTATCTATTGCCAGATTTGTGTACAGTTTCCCAAGCTGAGATGTGATTACGGGCAAAATAAGCCCCAGCCGCCAGTTTCATCAACTGCTCTGTCCTCTCTCTCTGTCTGTCTGGGGTGAGCTGGGGGTCGGGGGGGTGAGGGAGAGGTCAGGGAGAGGGTGTTGTGGGCAGGGTTTGACTGTTGTAGACTGTAGAATGTGTTCTGTAGGGGGTTGGGGGTGAGAGGCAGGTCAGGTCGGATGTGTACACTATGGAGGGTGTGGGGATGGGGTCATTACATGGATGAGGTCATTACACTCTGACTCAGGACCACCTCCATTGGACAGCCCTATAGTCTACTCTTTGAATATGACAACAGAGTGGCATTGTTAGCATATGGGCATTTCCATGTAAAAGGACCCATGAGCACCAACATGGGAAGTTCATAGGAGCATATCAAATTGGGTGTCAAATTGAAGCTAAGAGTCTATAGTTTGGGGAAACTAATGCATAGATACATTTTTCAACCATTTTCCATCTTAAAAATGAGGTATAAATAAAGGTTATGACTTCTGGATTAACAGATTTCATAGCTGATACCCCATTCTTTCTGCAGACATCTTTTAAATCTTAATTCGGAGTTGATATTTAACATTTTTGGGAAAATGTGGTCGCATAAACACCTGAGGGAGATTTTACCCCAACTCTGTTACCAAAGTTTGCCTCTGCACAGTTCTTCCAATAAATTCGTTTTTGTAAATTATTCAGTGGAAACTGATAAAGTAGTCCTTGTGCATATGATTGGTCAACATTTCAAATCAATGGTCTTTGTTTGGCACACATTTTAAAGTTAAATCGATTTTGTCAAAGTGTTATTCTGTTAAGGTGGAATTGCCCTTCTATAATGCTAACTTCTTTACCTAACTAACCACACACACCCGACATGTCGACACACCCTTCACCTCCGTTAATCAGTAAGCGCTTGATGGATTGACAGACATTATTAGCACAGAGAGACACTGAACCCTCAGTCAACCTCCCCTCTTCTCCTCTCCTCCCTTCTTCCTCAATTCCTCTCCCACCCAAGCAACCCTGTCCTCCATTCCTCAGAACAGTCCGACTGGAGGCCATGTTACCGTCGTTGATGTTTTTGTTGTTATTGTTCCTGCCTCTGTTGATATCAATGAGGAAATTCTTTAACTCGGCAGAAAAAATTGTGGGCATGTTGTTTTATTATTAAAGAGGAAGAAGAGACACCCCGGAAAACTTGTGCGAGTTAATGAGAAGTAGAGTATAGTTCTTCAGGGAGTTCAATAACACGACACACAGAACCCCCTCCCGTGTGGAACATCATACGTTAGTGCTCTCCATTCCAATCGGAGGAAATGTTATGTTTCCCACTTTTCTTGTTGGCACCATAGGTGCCTTTTCTGAGAAGTTACTGTATCTTTATAGTGTGAATGGTTTTACGTTAAAGAGAGTCAAGGGTGTGTGTGTGTGCGTGCGCGTGTGTGTGTGTGTGTGTGTTTGTGCGCGTGCGTGCGTGTGTGTGTGTGTGTGTGTGTGTGTGTCAGAATATGATCTACAGTGCCTTCAGAAAGTATTCATATCCTTTGACTTATTCCACATCTTGTTGTCACAGCCTAAATTCACTACAATTCAATTGTTTAGACTTGATTTAGAAATAAACACACCTGTCAATATAAGGTCCCACAGTTGACAGTGCATGTCAGAGCAGAAGCTATACCATGAAGTCCAAGGAACTCTCCGTGGTTCTCAGAGAGAATTGTGATGAGGCATATATCTGTGGGTATAAAGGGTATAAGGGTATAAAACCACTTTTGGAGTGTTGAAAGTTTCCAAGAGCACAGTTGGCTGTCCGTCCGACCAAACTTAGCAACCGGGCAAGAAGGACCTTGGTCAAGGAGGTGACCAAGAACCCAATGACCGGTCTGACAGAACTACAGAGTTCTTTGGCTGAGATGGGAGAACCTGTCCGAAAGACAACAGTCTCTACAGAACTTTACCAACATGGGCTTTATGGGAGAGTGGCCAGAAGGAAGCCACTCTTGAGAAAAAGGCACATGACAGCACGCCTGGAGTTTGACAAAGGCACGTGGAAGACTGAGACCATAAGGTAAATATTCGGATGGCCTGATGGCCCGAATGCAAATCACAATGTCTGGAGAAAACCAGGCACATCTCATAAACCTCTCTAACACCATTCTTACCATGCAGCATGGCTGTTGTAGCATCATGCTATGGGGATGTTTTTCTGTGAGACTGATATGGAGGGTGGGAACAATGAATGGAACCAAATACAGAGAAACTGCTTGATGAGTAACTGCTTCAGAGTGCAAACGATCTTAGACTGGGGCAAAGATTTACGTTTCAACATGGCAATGCTGGAATGACTTCAGAACAACAGCCCAGCCAAAGCCCAGACTTGAATCACATTGAAACACTGTGGAAAGAATCTTGAGTGGCGCAGAGGTCTAAGGCACTGCATCTAAGTGCAAGAGGTGTTATTACAGTCCCTGGTTCGTATCCAGGCTGTATCACATGCGGCAGGGATTGGGAATCCCATAGGGCGGTGCACAATTGGCCCAGAGTCATCCGGGTTTGGCAGAGGTTGGCCATCATTGTAAATAAGGATTTGTTCTTGCCTAGTAGGATCGGGACCCTTTTTTTCAATTTTCGCCTTAAATGACATACCCAAATCTAACTGCCTGAAGCTCAGGACCTGAAGCAAAGACATGCATATTCTAGATACCATTTAAAAGGAAACACTTTGAGGTTTGTGAAAAGTGAAATTAATTAACACATTTGATCTGGTATAAGATAATACAAAGAAAAAAACATTTTTTTACCCTCTTTGAAATGCAAGAAAAATGCCATAATGTATTATTCCAGTCCAGGCACAATTTAAATTTTGTCCAATAGATGGCATCAGTGTACACGCAAAGTTTTAGACTTATCCAATGAACCATTGCATATCTGCTCAAAATGTGGAATCAAGACTGCCTAAATGTGCCTAATTGGTTTATTAATACATTTTCAAGTTCATACTTGTGCACTCTCCTCAAACAATAGCATGGTATTATTTCACTGTAATAGCTACTGTAAATTGGACAGTGCAGTTAGATTAACAAGAATTGTAGCTTTCTGCCCACCTCAGATACAGTATGTCTATGTCCTGGGATTTTTTGTTATGGTGCGTGAATGAGGACCCAAAAGCGAATTAACAAACAGAGTACTTTAATGACGAACATACGTGGGCTCAGATGGACAGGTAGATTCCGACAGGACAGGACAAGGTTGCAGCACACACGATGATAGTCTGGTTCAGGCATGAGACACATAAACAAACAAACAAGAATCCGACAAGGACAGGAGCAGAAACAGAGACAGATATAGGGACCTAATCAGAGGGAAAAAGGGAACAGGTGGGGAACGGGGTGAATGGGTAATTAGGAGGAGACAAGGCACAGCTGGGGAAAAGAGGGGGAGAAAAGGTAACATAACAACGACCAGCAGAGGGAGACAGGGTGAAGGGAAAGGACAGAGACAAGACAACATGACAGTACCCCCCCACTCACCGAGCGCCTCCTGGCGCACTCGAGGAGGAAGCCTGGCGGCAACGGAGGAAATCATCGATCAGCGCACGGTCCAGCACGTCCCGAGAGGGAACCCAACTCCTCTCCTCAGGACCGTACCCCTCCCAATCTACTAGGTACTGATGACCCCGGCCCCGAGGACGCATGTCCAAAATCCTACGGACCCTGTAGATGGGTGCGCCCTCGACAAGGATGGGGGGGGGGGGGGGAAGACGAGCGGGGGCGCGAAGAACGGGCTTGACACAGGAGACATGGAAGACCGGGTGGACGCGACGAAGATATCGCGGCAGAAGAAGTCGCACTGCGACAGGGTTAATGATTTGAGAGATACGGAATGGACCAATGAACCGCGGGGTCAACTTGCGAGAAGCCGTCTTAAGGGGAAGGTTCTGAGTGGAGAGCCAAACTCTCTGACCGCGACAATATCTAGGGCTCTTCGTTCTACGCTTATTAGCAGCTCTCACAGTCTGCGCCCTATAACGGCAAAGTGCAGACCTGACCCTCTTCCAGGTGCGCTCGATACGTTGGACAAAAGCCTGAGCGGAGGGGACGCTGGACTCGGCGAACTGAGATGAGAACAACGGAGGCTGGTACCCGAGGCTACTCTGAAAAGGAGATAGCCCGGTCGCAGACGAAGGAAGCGAGTTGTGGGCGTATTCTGCCCAGGGGAGCTGTTCTGACCAAGACGCAGGGTTGCGAAAAGAAAGACTGCGTAAGATGCGACCAATAGTCTGATTGGCCCGTTCTGCTTGACCGTTAGACTGGGGGTGAAAGCCGGAAGAGAGACTGACGGAAGCCCCAATCAAACGGCAAAACTCCCTCCAAAATTGAGACGTGAATTGCGGACCTCTGTCCGAAACGACGTCTGACGGAAGGCCATGAATTCTGAAAACATTCTCGATGATGATTTGTGCCGTCTCTTTAGCAGAAGGAAGCTTAGCAAGGGGAATGAAATGAGCCGCCTTAGAGAACCTATCGACAACCGTAAGAATAACAGTCTTCCCCGCTGACGAAGGCAGTCCGGTGACAAAATCTAAGGCGATGTGAGACCACGGTCGAGAGGGAATAGGAAGCGGCCTGAGACGGCCGGCAGGAGGAGAGTTACCGGACTTAGTCTGCGCGCAGACCGAACAAGCAGCCACGAAACGACGCGTGTCATGCTCCCGGGTGGGCCACCAGAAACGCTGGCGAATGGAAGCAAGCGTACCCCGAACGCCAGGGTGACCGGCTAACTTGGCAGAGTGAGCCCACTGAAGAACGGCCAGACGAGTAGGAACGGGAACGAAAAGAAGGTTCCTAGGACAAGCGCGCGGCGACGGAGTTTGAGTGAGTGCTTGCTTTACCTGCCTCTCAATTCCCCAGACAGTCAACCCGACAACACGCCCCTCAGGGAGAATCCCCTCGGGGTCAGTGGAGGCTACTGAAGAACTGAAGAGACGAGACAAAGCATCAGGCTTGGTGTTCTTAGAGCCCGGACGATAAGAAATCACGAACTCGAAACGAGCGAAAAACAGCGCCCAACGCGCCTGACGCGCATTAAGTCGTTTGGCAGAACGGATGTACTCAAGGTTCCTATGGTCAGTCCAAACGACAAAAGGAACGGTCGCCCCCTCCAACCACTGTCGCCATTCGCCTAGGGCTAACCGGATGGCGAGCAGTTCGCGGTTACCCACATCATAGTTACGTTCCGACGGCGACAGGCGATGAGAAAAATACGCGCATGGGTGGACCTTGTCGTCAGAGAGGGAGCGCTGAGAAAGGATGGCTCCCACTCCCACCTCTGACGCGTCAACCTCGACAACGAACTGTCTAGAGACGTCAGGTGTAACAAGGATAGGAGCGGATGTAAAACGATTCTTGAGGAGATCAAAAGCTCCCTGGGCGGAAACGGACCACTTAAAGCACGTCTTGACAGAAGTAAGGGCTGTGAGAGGAGCTGCCACCTGACCGAAATTACGGATGAAACGACGATAGAAGTTCGCGAAGCCGAGAAAGCGCTGCAGCTCGACGCGTGACTTAGGGACGGGCCAATCAATGACAGCTTGGACCTTAGCGGGATCCATCTTAATGCCTTCAGCGGAAATAACAGAACCGAGAAATGTGACGGAGGAGGCATGAAAAGTGCACTTCTCAGCCTTCACGAAAAGACAATTCTCTAAAAGGCGCTGGAGGACACGTCGAACGTGCTGAACATGAATCTGGAGTGACGGTGAAAAAATCAGGATATCGTCAAGGTAAACGAAAACAAAGATGTTCAGCATGTCTCTCAGGACATCATTGACTAATGCCTGAAAGACAGCTGGAGCGTTAGCGAGGCCGAAAGGAAGAACCCGGTATTCAAAGTGCCCTAACGGAGTGTTAAACGCCGTCTTCCACTCGTCCCCCTCCCTGATGCGCACGAGATGGTAAGCGTTACGAAGGTCCAACTTAGTGAAAAACCTGGCTCCCTGCAGGATCTCGAAGGCTGAAGACATAAGAGGAAGCGGATAACGATTCTTCACTGTTATGTCATTCAGCCCTCGATAATCTATGCAGGGGCGCAGAGACCCGTCCTTCTTCTTGACAAAAAAAAACCCCGCTCCGGCGGGAGAGGAGGAGGGGACTATGGTACCGGCGTCAAGAGCTACAGACAAATAATCTTCGAGAGCCTTACGTTCGGGAGCCGACAGAGAGTATAGTCTACCCCGGGGGGGGGTGGTTCCCGGAAGGAGATCAATACTACAATCATACGACCGGTGTGGAGGAAGAGAGGTGGCCCTGGACCGACTGAACACCGTGCGCAGATCGTGATATTCCTCCGGCACCCCTGTCAAATCACCAGGCTCCTCCTGTGAAGAAGAGACAGAGGAAACAGGAGGGATAGCAGACATTAAACATTTCACATGACAAGAGACGTTCCAGGAGAGGATAGAATTACTAGACCAATTAATGGAAGGATTATGACAAACTAGCCAGGGATGGCCCAAAACAACAGGTGTAAAAGGTGAACGAAAAATTAAAAAAGAAATGGTTTCACTATGATTACCAGAAACAGTGAGGGTTAAAGGTAGCGTCTCACGCTGAATCCTGGGGAGAGGACTACCATCCAGGGCGAACAAGGCCGTGGGCTCCTTTAACTGTCTGAGAGGAATGTCATGTTCCCGAGCCCAGGTCTCGTCCATAAAACAGCCCTCCGCCCCAGAGTCTATTAAGGCACTGCAGGAAGCTGACGAACCGGTCCAGCGTAGATGGACCGACAAGGTAGTGCAGGATCTTGAAGGAGAGACAGGAGTAGTAGCGCTCACCAGTAGCCCTCCGCTTACTGACGAGCTCTGGCCTTTTACTGGACATGAAGTGGCAAAATGACCAGCGGAACCGCAATAGAGACAGAGGCGGTTGGTGATTCTCCGTTCCCTCTCCTTAGTCGAGATGCGGATACCTCCCAGCTGCATGGGCTCAGCACCCGAGCCGGCAGAGGAAGATGGTAGTGATGCGGAGAGGGAGGCGACGGAGAGCGCGAGCTCCTTTCCACGAGCTCGGTGACGAAGATCAACCCGTCGCTCAATGCGAATAGCGAGTTCAATCAAGGAATCCACGCTGGAAGGAACCTCCCGGGAGAGAATCTCATCCTTTACCTCTGCGCGGAAACCCTCCAGAAGACGAGCGAGCAAGGCCGGCTCGTTCCAGCCACTGGAGACAGCAAGAGTGCGAAACTCAATAGAGTAGTCTGTTATGGATCGATTGCCTTGACATAGGGAAGACAGGGCCCTGGAAGCCTCCTCCCCAAAAACAGATCGATCAAAAACCCGTATCATCTCCTCCTTAAAGTCTTGATACTGGTTAATACACTCAGCCCTTGCCTCCCAGATTGCCGTGCCCCACTCACGAGCCCGTCCAATAAGGAGAGATATGACGTAGGCGACACGAGCAGTGCTCCTGGAGTAAGTGTTGGGCTGGAGAGAAAACACAATATCACACTGGGTGAGGAACGAGCGGCATTCAGTGGGCTCCCCAGAGTAACACGGCGGGTTATTGATTCTGGGCTCCGGAGATTCGAAAGCCCTGGAAGTGGCCGGTGGATCGAGGCGGAGATGGTGAACCTGTTCTGTGAGGTTGGAGACTTGGGTGGCCAGGGTCTCAACGGCATGTCGAGCAGCAGACAATTCCTGCTTGTGTCTGCCTAGCATCGCTCCCTGGATCTCGACGGCTGAGTGGAGAGGATCCGAAGTCGCTGGGTCCATTCTTGGTCGGATTCTTCTGTTATGGTGCGTGAATGAGGACCCAAAAGCGAATTAACAAACAGAGTACTTTAATGACGAACATACGTGGGCTCAGATGGACAGGTAGATTCCGACAGGACAGGACAAGGTTGCAGCACACACGATGATAGTCTGGTTCAGGCATGAGACACATAAACAAACAAACAAGAATCCGACAAGGACAGGAGCAGAAACAGAGACAGATATAGGGACCTAATCAGAGGGAAAAAGGGAACAGGTGGGGAACGGGGTGAATGGGTAATTAGGAGGAGACAAGGCACAGCTGGGGAAAAGAGGGGGAGAAAAGGTAACATAACAACGACCAGCAGAGGGAGACAGGGTGAAGGGAAAGGACAGAGACAAGACAACATGACATTTTTTGTTGTTGTTACTTACAACCTCATGCTAATCACATTAGCCTATGTTAGCTCAACCGTACCGCGGTGGGGACACCGATCCCGTAGAGGTTTAAATAAAAGTTAAAAAAATAACTTTACAAAAAGATTGCTGTTCACCACCGCTGCCAATCTAACTTAACAGCACTTGATAAAATCCCATATACAGATGTAAAAGACTGATACAGACCTACCCAAGATGACTCAAAGCTGTAATCGTCACCAAAGGGGCTATTTCTCTATTTCATTTTCAATACATTTGCAAAAAGTAAAAAAAATGTTAACATAAAAACATGTTTATAAGGTATTGTGTGTAGATGGGTGAGATTAAAATAAAATGTCAGCCATTATGAATTCAGGCTGTAACATTTACATTTAAGTAGGTTCGAATGGTTAAAACTATTCATTTAATGCCAGTATTTTACTACTGTATGATTGCCATAATTTACCATTATTGAAAGAGGCCCATACATCTCGAGCAGTTTCTATAATTTGAGCTTCATATCCATGGTGTGCAAGATGTTTTCGTACAGTATGTAGCGTGTGTGGGTCTCATGGTCGGGACACTGTCAGTTTGTGTGTGTGTGTGTGTGTGTGTGTGTGTGTGTGTGTCACGTGTATACAGTTGAAGTTGGAAGTTTACATACACCTTAGCCAAATACATTTAATCTCAGTTTTTCACAATTCCTGACATTTAATCCTAGTAAAAAATTCCCTGTTTTAGGTCAGATAGGATCACCACTTTATTTTAGTAATGTGAAATGTCAGAATAATTGTAGAGAGAATGATTTATTTCAGCTTTTATTTTTTTCATCACATTCCCAGTGTGTCAGAAGTTTACATACACTCAATTAGTATTTGGTAGCATTGCCTTTAAATTGTTTAACTTGGGTCAAATGTTTCAGGTAGCCTTCCACAAGCTTCTCACAATAAGTTGGGTGAATTTTGGCCCATTCCTCCTGACAGAGCTGGTGTAACTGAGTCAGGTTTGAAGGCCTCCTTGCTCGCACACACCTTTTCAGTTCTGCCCACAAATGTTCTATAGGATTGAAGTCAGGGCTTTGTGATGGCCACTCCAATACCTTGACTTCGTTGTCCTTAAGCCATTTTGCCACAACTTTGGAAGTATGCTTGTTCATTTGGAAGACCCATTTGCACCCAAGCTTTAACTTCCTGACTGATGTCTTGAGATGTTGCTTCAATATATCCACATAATCTTCCTCCCTCATGATGCCATCTATTTTGTGAAGTGCACCAATCCCTCCTGCAGCAAAGCACCCCCACAACATGATGCTGCCACCCCTGTGCTTCACGGTTGGGATAGTGTTCTTCAGCTTGCAAGCCTCCCCTTTTTCCTCCAAACATAACAATGGTCATTATGAGCCAAACAGTTATATTTTTGTTTCATCAAACCAGAGGACATTTCTCCAATAAGTACGATCTTTGTCCCCATGTGCAGTTGCAAACCGTAGTCTGGCTATTTTATGGCGGTTTTGAAGCAGTGGCTTCTTCTTTGCTGAGCGGCCTTTCAGGTTATGTCAATATAGGACTCGTTTTACTGTGGATATAGATACTTTTGTACCTGTTTCCTCCAGCATCTTCACAAGGTCTTTTGCTGTTGTTCTGCGATTGATTTGCTCTTTTTGCACCGAAGTACATTCATCTCTAGGAGACAGAACGCGTCTCCTTCCTGAGCGGAATGACGGCTGTGTGGTCCCATGGTGTTTATACTTGCGTACTATTGTTTTGTACAGATGAACGTGGTACCTTCAGGCATTTGGAAATTGCTCCCAAGGATGAACCAGACTTGTGGAGGTCTACAATCTTTTTTTCTGCGGTCTTGACTGATTTCTTTTGATTTTCCCATGATGTCAAGCATTGAAGGTAGGCCTTGAAATACATCCACAGGTACACCTCCAATTGACTCAAATTATGTCAATTAGCCTATCAAAAGCTTCTAAAGCCATGACATAATTTTCTGGAATTTTATGTTATTCAGAGGGACATGTCTGTGTGTACCTCCACCAGGAATATAGCCAAGTGTACCACCTCCACACTGTTTCTCTATATAGACACATGCCGTATGGAAAATCACATAATACGCATGGACACTTAGCAGAAGTAGCTATCCATGGGCAAATAAACAGACAATATGCTGTTGATATGCTGTAGTTAACCAGACATAACACAGTATCGGCATCCATTGTAAGGTAGATCCAAATTGTCGTGAGTAATGGAATACTGATCAAGGACGAATGTCAGTTTCTCCTTTTCTCTCGGTGTCTCTTTCTTCCTTTGTGAACACACACACACACACACACACACACACACACACACACACACACACACACACACACACACACACACACACACACACACACACACACAAACACACACACACACACACACACACACACACACACACACACACCACACACACACACACACACACATACACACACACACACTTTCTCTCGCACCAAGCACTTTTCTCATTCCACTGGAACATTATCAGTGGTTCACAGAGCCAAAGGGTCAGACACAAGACCTCTCTCTCACCCCTGACCCGGCCATGACCTCCTGACCTCAGATTCATCAAGGCTGTGCTACTGTTGGGTTCATGGGGTCAGCCACTGTTCAAAGTCACACAGAAGCAATGGGAATGCACCCTCTGTACTAAACCCTTCTTCCCCTGCCTAGATGGTGTGAATTAGCCTGTCTACTAAGGAATGCATTTTTGATATTTTACAGGCCACCTGATCTCATGATCTCTGTACTGGACTATTTAAAGAGGTACCAGGGAATCTGAGAGTAGCTGTCGTTTATCTATGAACTGTACATTTGAATGTGACTATGAGATGGTATGATGAATGATAGTGATGAACAGTTGCTTTGCCCTGCTGCTCTCTTGTTTGGAGGGGTTTCTGTTGCTTTGGAGGACCATCTCTCTATCTCTTTATCATTCATTACCGTAATCGTAAATACAGACACACTCACACACATTTGGTATTTCCCTCGTGTTTCAGGGTGACAAATCAAGTGATATCCCACCTCGACCCTTTGACCGCTCAGGCCTTCTGGGTAATGATGATACTGATGGCATGACAGTCATGTTGCCCAGCGGCCATCTGGACTTCCTGTCATAGCTCTGTGATTGAGAAGGAAACCCACCACCGGCCACACATTGATTTCCACAACAAGTCCAGTGTGGCCACTCAGCATTGTGCACAGTGACCTCTGAACTCTCTCAGAGAGGCTTCGGGAGGTCACTGGGTTCACTGTCATCGTTGGCCCATCGTTCCCCCTCTCTCCCTTAGCCTAACCCTGAAGTCCACCTTCACCCTCAGAGCTGATACTGTCTGGGATGTGATGAATCCACTATAGCCATCTAATAGTCAGACCTTTGGTGTTACGTAAGGAGAACGATACAGATCCACGTCCGTGTTGCTTAATACAAAGAGTCGTGAGCTGTGTCCTCTTCAATTCTGTGACACCCCGGACCACCCAGTCACACCTGCGCAGTTGTGGCCGTGCAGAGGGCTCCCAAAAACACACCATCATGACAAGTGAAGGCCCAGGGGTGGGAGGGTTGAAGGCGGCCGGTGGAGAGTGAGAGTAGAGTCAGTCACTGCAGACCGATACCAGTGCATATTTCGGGCCCCACATTGGGCCTAAAACAGTATTTGACGTGCAGTAGCAGTGGGGAGGGATGTAGCAGACAATCTGTATTGTCATATGGATGAGCTGAAAGAAAGTCATCAAATGTCTATTGAGAATTCCAGCCAGCTGTCTTGATTAACACATTCAGCACTGAATCAACTCCATGGAGAGGGAGAGGCACATCCAGCCACAGGCACATTTCTGCTGCTTTTGACACTTTTATTTTTTGCTCATTTCGCATGTTTATTGTCATGGTAATGAAGTCGCAGTGTTGTTGTCAGATTTTTGGGCCTGGATCCATCATAAATGTATGTAAGAGCCACTACTCATACCCCCCCCCCCCCCCCCCCCCCCCGTCCCCCCCCCCCGTCCCCCCAGCACTATCAGTGATCATGACACCCTGAATGTAGCCTAATTGAGCGAAACAAAAATGTTTTTAAAATGTTTTATTGAGCAATTATTGTGTGGTGACAACCCCCCGAAAGCATTGCTCGTATTGTGGCTCGAATTAGTGTCGAAGAAGGAAACTTGTTACATTTCCCATCAACTTCCCTTCAGACATGTAGTCCTGTGATCAATAAACCCATAAAGATGATCTAATAGCTTTGCCTGTTCTGAGTGAAGTGATTTCAGTGCTGCGCGTGGGAGTCAGTCTGCACCAGAGACGAGCTTAAAGCATGAACATGTTGAGAAAATACAAATTAACAAGGTAAATACCAAATCCTTTGCTTGTTAGAGGACTTTTTTCCCTCTGTTCTTTTCTGTTATTTTCTCTTGCTCACTTGCATTTGAGCCAATCCACCACAGAACACTGATCTCAATGGGCTTCTAAGGGCTCTGTGGGAATAGCAGGTGTGCTCCTGCCATGTGTGAGGCAATCAGAGGTCTGTTTCGACACAATCAATCCCACACAACACCAATATGAGGGAGATGCACCGTCTTTGGATGTCTTGCTCTTCACATTGCCTAAAAGTTCAACAAGCAAACAAGCAAACAGACTGAAGTGTGAATGCTGAAGTGGGACCCCGGTATGGACTGTGTCTGTCTGTTCTTCCTCATCTCTCTGTCTCTCTCTCTCTCTCTGTCCCTATCTCTTTCTCCGTCCTTCTTTCCATATCCCTCCCTCTCTCGCCGTCTCTCTTTCTCCATCCCTCTCTCCATATCCTTCCCGCTCTCTCTCTCCATATCCGTCCCTCCCTCTCTCTCTCCGTATCCATATCTACCCCCCTGACTCTTTCTGTTTCTCTCCCTCTCTCTCTGGATCTGGCTCTGGCTGTAGCTCGGCAGCCATTAGCTTTACAAATCCAGCCTTTGATCTGTATTTGGGTTGGTGCCTGTGAGGGGGGTGGAGCTTCAGGGTAGGTTAAAGAGGTGTGTGTGTGTGTGTGTGTGTGTGTGTGTGTGTGTGTGTGTGTGTGTGTGTGTGTGTGTGTGTGGTGTGTGCGTGAGTGCACATGGGGGTGTATGTGTGTGTCTGTGGAGTAGCAGGGTTTACTGAAGGGCGTTGGTAGCCACTGCAGCAGATAAGAGTGGTGAGCGTGTCCGTCCACTCTCACCGCGGTATAAAGAGGGAGTCAGTCAGTTCTCAGGGAGAAGCAGGGATGATAATGTCAGTTCATTTGCATTTGTACTGAATGAATAAGCTGCCTAATGGTTTAAATATAACTCACTTACTGCTCACTCAAAATTCCCATCTCTGCCCTGTCTGTCGCACGCCCATCAACCCACCTCCACTTATCTCACCCTCCACACCATCTCTCTCCTCCACTCTCTCTTCCTTGCTCCATAACATCACCCAATACTTCTCCTCTTCCCTGTTCCTGCAAGCGCCGAGATTATTACATTATTAAATGGAAATCACTTTCACTTCTCACTTAGCCCTTGTTTGATTCCAAATAGCTGCTTTCGATGACTGTTTATGACTGTCGTACGAGTTCAGATTGTACAAAGCACATTATCAGATGATGGGGGTGACTAAGGATGAGACTCCAGACTAAAACAGACTGGTGGCAGTCTTTTTGTTCCCAGGCTGTCCAGCCTGTCTCTTCTCATGAGTCTCTCCTTTTCCTTCTCCCAGTTTAATCAGTTTGACCTCTCTTCCATTCTTCACTCCTTCCCCTACATCTTTCCTCTCCTTTCCCCCTTCTCTATCTCCCTCTTCTCTTCCTCTTCTCTCCTTCTCCCCATTTTCTCCTGAGGGATAATGAAAGGTTCCCCTCTTCCACTGTGGAGCTTGCTGGGAGAATTCACCTGTTTCTGCTTCAGCCTACCTGCGCTGCATTAAGTGGGGATTTATGGATCCGGGTTCCCGTTGAACCAAACCATTTGTCTTCCAGTTTAGTTTACCAGCATTCTTTATTCCCCGCAGATTTAAGGAAAGGGACAAAAGGAAACATGTTAAGGGCTACGGCCTCCTAATTTCTCTTACGGTGGAAGCCAAACAGCCTACAGCGGTCCTCTTCTACAAAAGGCTGCTGTGTGTAGATGGATAGACGTGATGGAAATGCAGGATAATTGTAGTACAGTGAGGATGTCTGGTTTATGGGTCTTTTGCATGAGTATATTTGGGTTTCAAATGGGTCTCTCTCGTCAAATCGGGAATGATTCCATGTCTAAATGTCGAATCATAGAAATGTAATTGTGTCGGAGACACAATATAATAAGAGTTCTTCTTAATTCCGTGCATCTACTAGACATGGGATACTGCAGATCAAGCAGGATATATGTAGACAGTTGTCCCTCATATAGGGCAGTAAATGGAGATTGAAATCTTGATTGAAAGGGAGAGATTCTCAGTAAGATTCCTTTAGAGACTTCCTGATCGTACAATCCCAGTATCAGCAAGTTTGTCGAAGCTGTAGTGTCAATCAATGACGAGAATCATTTTTCTCAAGGCAAGTGAATCTCAATGAAGTTATTATGTGAGTGAATGGGTTGAACATGTTTCAATGTCTCATTAAGTACAACTGGAAAGAGGACTTAATGCAATTGCACTGTTTGTTGCCAATCAACATGATCATTTGTGTTTTTCCTGGATCTGTCATTCTTGTTACAGTTCGGCAGATTCTCTTGTCCAGAGCGGCCTAAGTGTATACGTTTTCATACTTTTACCCCCCCCCCCCCCCCCCCGCACTGGTCCCCCGTAGGAATCAAACCCACAACCGTGGCATGGCAAGTGCCATGCTCTACCAACTGAGCCCCACGGGACCCCAGGTGAACAGCGACGATTCAACCCCCTGGCCCTGATAAAACACACCCAAAGTATCCTCATCCTTACACTCGTAGGAAAACGGGTTCCAAAAGGCTTCTCCGGTCGTCTCCATAGGAAAACTCTTTTCGGTTCCATGTAGCACACTCTGGGGAATAAGGGTTCTACCTGGAGCCAAAAGGGTTCTACCTGGAATCAAAAATGGTTCTTCAAAGGGTTCTCCTCTGGAGACAGCCGACGATATCCTTTTAGGGGACAGGTAACAAACTTTTTTTTCCCCTAAGCGTGTAGAACCTAATGGGAGCCAAGTTGTTGTGACCAGACTTCTCAACATATACCCTGTGAAAGGAGCTCAGCCTCAACCATCTCTCATCTCTGGTGCTCAGAGGCAGAACATACATTAAAGTGAAAAAGCTTTCACCCCCACCCACCCACCCACCCACCCCCCACCCCCCCCACCCTCTCTGACTGCATGTGTGTATTTAGTATCAACGTACTCTGAAACCTTCCCTAAAGGCTGTCATCGTCGAGTCTACATCCCGCCTCCTTTGCGGCGCGACCTAACAAGGATCCACATCTGCATGTAGGGGTCGGCAGTTGTGGAGCGGTAGAAGGGTTCTTGTTGGTTTTTGTTTTTTGAAAACCTTTTGAAATCTTCCGCGGTGGGATGAGATACGAAAGGCTGGCGAGAGGTGTTCCTGTGTAACCGCTAGCATCTCACCACCTCTCTCGGCTCCGACTGTGACCCCAGCCCCGGGTGTGTGTGTTTTGATTCCCTTTGTACATGCTCTCTAAGATGCTCTCACTTTCTCTCCTCTCCTTCGTCTCTGAAAGGAACGAAAGTAGCTCCAGAAATATATCGCCCCTGGTTTGGTTTGTTGTTGCCCATCAACGTCTTTTTTTGTTGTTCACTTTTTGCCTCTTCTTCTCTTTTTATTTCTTCCTTTATTCATTTTTTCAAGTCTCCCTTTACGATCAATATCGGTTTGGTGTGTTTTGAAGCCAATGAAAACTGAGCTACTGGATTTTGAAGTTGGAACTCTGAATTTTTTTAGCAGTGAAGATTATGGTCGAAAATAGGATCATTTGGGAAATGTTACGTAAAAGTCTAAATAATTTTCCCCGATTTCAGTTAAATATGACATAAAACAATACAGGTTCATTTGAAGTAACTTAGATTTTTGTTGGGTCTGTTTGGTTGTTTGGAGTCTGTTCCTTTCGTACATATTCAATGTCTGACATGACAATAACAGAGAATCTATTTTAAATGTCTTTCAAGAGAATCCTAAAAAAAGTTAAATTGAAATTTGCCTCTTCTAAGCTCCACGTTGCCCTCTTCCACCACTCCCCCCCAAAACTAAGATGCCCTCCACTTAGTGTAGGTCAGTTCAGAGGACGAAGGCAGTACTACTGTCCAGTTCTACTGGGGACCTATGACCTACATGCTACATGTCTGGCAAAGACCGCTGGCTTCATCCCCCTCACGCCTGGATGTCAATTACACCATCAGCTGTTGTTGAAACAACGTGACTCCTTGTTGGGGGGTGGGGTGGGGGGGGGGGGGGGGGGGGGGTGAGAACAGAACAGTGAGCCTCACTCCAGCTCTATCCCTCCCGACCTCCCTCTCTTTCTCCCTCCCTCCTTCCATCCCTCCATCCTCTCCTCCCCAATTACCCGCACCTGCTCCGCTGCTTTTACTGTCAGCCGGTCGGGTCCTGCCGCGCCTGACGAGGGGCCATCACCGTCTGTCTGTCTGTCTGTCAGGGCTGTGTGAACACGGGGATGTAAAGAGCAGAACGAACTGAGCCGACTGGTTTACCTTTTATCCCCTCCGTCATCTGTCCGACTGGCCATAAAGAAGCAAACGGGCCGCGTCAGAGAGGGCACATAAAAGCGTGTGTGTGTGTGTGTGTGTGTGTGTGTGTGTGTGTGTGTGTGTGTGTGTGTGTGTGTCCGTGTGTGACTATGCTTTATGCCCCTCTTTCTATTCATTACAATGCTGCCCTTTGACAAACTGCTATAGTACACAAGTGTGGAAATGGTAAATAAAGTTTACTTACAAGATCGTTACAGCGTAATACAGTAGTAATACAAGTAATACATTATGCATTTTGTCTGTCGGCTTCATTATCTTGTTACCATAGATACCTGTACTTATGTAATCAATTGATTTTCGAGGAGTCTAAAAAATGACATTTTAGAGTGTGTGACGTTTCGCCAAGACGTGACTGATGAGGGGTAATGCGAGAACGAGAGAGGGAGGGGGAAGAGAGAGAGGGAAAAATAGGGAGAGAGAGATATTTAGGCATCATTGCTTTCCCTCCAGGTGTCTTTGGCCTGCATGATTTCATCTGCGGGCCATAATAAACTTCCTTAATGAAATAAGTAATTAACATATTATAATTGTGCTGTGGATGATTTTGACAGAGATCATTTTCCATATCTAATGCTATGCTAATTTAATCTGTTCCCCTCCTCTGCCCGACACGACCCTTCTGTGATTAAGTTTCATGGCATCTCACTTTCTGTTTCCTCACCTCTCCATAGCTTTCTCCTCCCTCCCTCCCTCCCTCCCTCCCTCCCTCCCTCCCTCCCTCCCTCCCTCCCTCCCTCCCTCCCTCCCTCCCTCCCTCCCTCCCTCCCTCCCTCCCTCCCTCCCTCCCTCCCTCCCTCCCTCTGGTTGTGATGGATTGACTCTTCCTCTGTAGTTCAGGGCCTTGTTGTCGTCGTTTTGCGAGGAGGAGAGACGTGCACAGATGGCAGGGGACTGGAGGCCAGGGTAGAGGCTCTCCTCTCCTCTGTCTGTATGTGTGGTCTGTGCTCGTCTGCATGGGAAATTAGTACAGAGAGGAAGAGCATGGAGGGAGGGAGGGAGGTAGGGAGGGGGAGGAATCACTGCACTGATTGAAATATAGCTGTTCTGGGCCCGGTCGTCATGAAGAAATAGAAGAGCCCTCACTTCTGGCCCAGAATCTCAGCACAGCGACTATCCCTCAGTGGATTGGGCAGAGGAAAGGGATAGGGAGGGGGTCGAATGATCTCATTCAGCTGTGGCTCCGATGTGGGACCATCCCCATCTCTCTCCCTCTGACCCACTCTGCACCTCTCACAGTGGATGGAGACACACACAGGGCTCTCTCTCTCTCTCTCTCTCTCCGTCACCCATGAAACGAATCGCACAGTGTTCCCGTCATAACCTGCTGATCCAGCCCCAGCGTTCCTCCCTCCTGGGAATACCGCCAGGGGAATATCCCACCCCACACCCCCTGTGCATCGACCGAGCACACAGGCTGAGACTGGGAGACGGGACGGAAGGCAATACAAATAGGCAGGGCTTCTCCCGCAGACTAACACTAGCAAAGTACCTCCCTGTTGTTCACAGACAGAGAGAGACAGTGTGGGAACAGTCTCGTCTGTCTACTGTTCTTCCCGTGGGTTTCTCTAGGTTACTGTAGCAAACAAGCTAGCTTTGCACCGTCACTTCCAAAGACAATATTATCACTCTGGTGAAACCACAATGCTTTGTACAGCAACGTTAAACAACAGGATATAGTGAGCACTTCTTCCAGTTGATCGGTTAGAACGAGATCTGAATAAATGCATGCACGTTTCTGAGACTTCTTTTGATACTACAGTGAGAAAGATGTACGTTGCAGAAGTATTTTTAGGCCTTGGGTGTTTGAATACATGGAACTCTATAGGAAAACACAACACAGAACGAAGAGCGGTGAATAATACATAACCAGCATTTTGTAAAACAGTTTCCACTATTTTAAGTAGAGCACACAGAACAACTGAGCTGTATGAATATTGTAGGATAGAGAGGCTTCATCATCCCTGGCAGGTTTGTGTGTGTGTGTGTGTGTGTGTGTGTGTGTGCATGCGCGCGTTTGCATAATTTAATTAAAAACTTTGTGTCCATTTCACCTTAGGTAAAATCCAATGTATCCACCTTTAACTGTGCTTAGAAATCAATGTCTCTTGACTTCACCGTGTTAAAAGTGCATTGTTAATTCAGGAGCAAAATACCCGTTCACTTATGAAGTCATAATTGATAACGAATGAATAAGTTCTACTCTAAATGGAGCGTGAATATATATATATATATATATATATATATATATATATATATATATATATATACAGTGGGGCAAAAAAGATGAGAGATGCCTGTAATTTTCATCATAGGTACACTTCAACTATGACAGACAAACCAGAAAATCACATTGTAGGATTTTTAATGAATTTATTAGCAAATTATGTTGGAAAATAAGATTTTGGTCATTAACAAAAGTTTATCTCAATACTTTGTTATATACCCTTTGTTGGCAATGACAGAGGTCAAACGTTTTCTGTAAGTCTTCACAAGGTTTTCACACACTGTTGCTGGTATTTTGGCCCATTCCTCCATGCAGATCTCCTCTAGAGCAGTGATGTTTTGGGGCTGTTGCTGGGCAACACGGACTTTCAACTCCCTCTAAAGATTTTCTATGGGGTTGAGACCTGGAGACTGGCTAGGCCACTCCAGGACCTTGAAATGCTTCTTACGAAGCCACTCCTTCGTTGCCCGGGTGATGTGTTTGGGATCATTGTCATGCTGAAAGACCCAGCCAGGTTTCATCTTCAATGCCCTTGCTGATGGAAGGAGGTTTTCACTCAAAATCTCACGATACATGGCCCCATTTCTTCTTTCCTTTACACGGATCAGTCGTCCTGGTCCCTTTGCAGAAAAACAGCCCCAAAGCATGATGTTTCCACCCCCATGCCTCACAGTAGGTATGGTGTTCTTTGGATGCAACTCAGCATTCTTTGTCCTCCAAACACGACGAGTTGAGGTTTTACCAAAAAGTTATATTTTGGTTTCATCTGACCATATGACATTCTCCCAATCTTCTTCTGGATCATCCAAATGCTCTCTAGCAAACTTCAGACGGGCCTGGACATGTACTGGCTTAAGCAGGGGGACACGTTTGGCACTGCAGGATTTGAGTTCCTGGCGGCGTGGTGTGTTACTGATGGTAGGCTCTGTTACTTTGGTCCCAGCTCTCTGCAGGTCATTCACTAGGTCCCCCCGTGTGGTTCTGGGATTTTTGCTCACCGTTCTTGTGATGATTTTGACCTCACGGGGTGAGATCTTGCGTGGAGCCCCAGATCGAGGGAGATTATCAGTAGTCTTGTGTGTCTTCCATTTCCTAATAATTGCTCCCACAGTTGATTTCTTCAAACCAAGCTGCTTACCTATTGCAGATTCAGCCTTCCCAGCCTGGTGCAGGTCTACAATTTTGTTTCTGGTATCCTTTGACAGCTCTTTGGTCTTGGCCATAGTGGAGTTTGGAGTGTGACTGTTTGAGGTTGTGGACAGGTGTCTTTTATACTGATAACAAGTTCAAACAGGTGCCATTAATACAGGGAACGAGTGGAGGACAGAGGAGCCTCTTAAAGAAGGTCTTTGAGAGCCAGAAATCGTGCTTGTTTGTAGGTGACCAAATACTTATTTTCCAACATAATTTGCAAATAAATTCATAAAATATCCTACAATGTGATTTTCTGGATTTTTTTTCTCATTTTGTCTGTCATAGTTGAAGTGTACCTATGTTGAAAATTACAGGCCTCCCTCATCTTTTTAAGTGGGAGAACTTGCACAATTGGTGGCTGACTAAATATTTTTTTGCCCCACTGTATATATATATATATATATATATATATATTATAATATCAACTGTATGTACCTGTTTTATCTAAATTGTGCTTTCATTTATCTTTCAGAATCATATGACAGGTGAGATGAAATGATGCGCGCCTGTCCGTGTGTGTGTAGGAGAGAGAGGTCAGGGTGAGTCAAACAAGAGGATGGGTAATATGAAACAGCTGAAATGTTGAACGTACAGGGCGTCTAGTACCGTAGGATGAGTGGCAGGACACATGCCACTACATAATGAGAGGTCACCCCTCCACGTCTCTGCTAAAGGGTATAGCTACCGTACAGTACACACACACACACTAGCGACACACTCCCATTACAACTACAGCCAATAGATGCTTGTGGAGGCCAGAGAGTCACTGTATTGATAGGTACAGTCACATTATGTTTCACTTGTCTCTGATTCCAGGTCAAGCAGATGATTGGCTACACTGCCATAGGCAACCGTTTGAAACATGGAAGTCGCGTGACGTGTCCGTTTCCCATGTCAGGACTCACGCAGTCTCCTACAGCAGTTGACCTTGCCTCATTACGAATCTCTTTCAATGATTCTCGGTAGGATGTTTCAAGAACGTCGACTTATGTGTTGTGAGCGTAGAAATAGCCTGTCCAGTCAAAGGACAATTGTATCTATGAATGGTTCACGTTGAGCACATATTATCCCCCTTTTGAAATATCTGCCTGACCCTTGGACGACCTTTTGCGAATAGCAAAGTGCAGAAATAAAAACATTTGCGGCGAGGCTGGATCGATCGGGGCCCTCTCCACAGCTCTCTGTCCCCTGGTCTCAGACAGACACAGGAATCATTGGGACAGACGGTAATCGAAGGCTGTCACCGCAGTGTCTAGCAGGAGAAGATGATCCCGTTCTCTTTTCATTTTTTTCTCCTACCCTCCTATTCTCCTTTTTCTCTTTTTCTCTGTCACGCCCTGACCTTAGATGTCTCTGTTTTTCTATATATTTTGGTTAGGTCAGGGTGTGACTAGGGTGGGTACTCTGGTTTTTGTATGTCTAGGGTTTTTGTTTGTCTAGGGGTTTTTGTATGTCTATGTTGGCCTGATATGGTTCCCAATCAGAGACAGCTGTTTATCGTTGTCTCTGATTGGGGATCATATTTAGGTAGCCATTTTCCTCATTTGTGTTGTGAGATCTTGTCTATCTTTAGTTGCCTGTCTGCACCAGTCGTATAGCTTCACGATTCATTCGTTGGTTTTTGTTGTTTTTGTTAAGAGTTTCATTCATTCAAAGAGAACGCTGCGCCTCGGTCTCACTCATATGACGATCGTGACATTCTCTCTGGCAGTCTCTCTCTCTATCTCCCATCTTCCCCTCTTCCACTTCTCTGTTTCCCTGTCTCTCTCTCTCTCTCTCTCCCATCTTGCCCTCTTCCACTTCTCTGTTTCCCTGTCTCTCTCTCTCTCTCTCCCATCTTGCCCTCTTCCACTTCTCTGTTTCCCTGTCTCTCTCTCTCTCTCTCCCATCTTGCCCTCTTCCACTTCTCTGTTTCTCTCTCTCTCTCTCTCTCCCATCTTGCCCTCTTCCACTTCTCTGTTTCTCTCTCTCTCTCCCATCTTCCCCTCTTCCACTTCTCTGTTTCCCGGTCTCTTTCTCTCTCTCTCTCTCTCTCTCTCTCTCTCTCTCTCTCTCTCTCTCTCTCTCTCTCTCTCTCTCTCTCTCTCTCTTCCACTTCTCTGTTTCCCGGTCTCTCTCCCTCTCTTTCTCTCTCTCCCATCTTCCCCTCTTCCACTTCTCTGTTTCTCTCTCTCGCTCTTTCTTTCTTTCTTTCTCTTTTTCTCTGGCAGTCGCTCTCTCTCTCTCCCTGTCTCTCGCTCTCTCCCCTCTTCCCTTTCTCTTTCTTTCTCTTTTTCTCTCTTTCTTTTTCGATTTCTCTTTCTCTACCTCTCTCTCTCCCCTCTTTCTTTCACCAGGTGGTAATGATAGGATACATCTCAAGGCCCAATCCGCAGAATAGGACAGAGTCCCAAGGCTAATGGCATGCATGCAGATATGTTGTCTTTGTGTCTGAATGTATGAGCAGAGGAAATGAATGTGGGGCTCACCCGGTCAGATGTAATTTCTTGCCCTGGCTGTTGCCCTGCAGAAAAACTCTGACTGACTGCTGCAGACTCAGCTGTCTGAATGGCTGAGGACACACACACACACACAAATGCATACACATACAGTACCTGTCAAAAGTTTGGACACACCTACTCATTCAAGGGTTTTTCTGTATTTTTACTTTTCTTTCACTATTATAATAGCGAAGATGTCAAAACTATGAAATAACACACATGGAATCATGTAGTAACAAACAAAAAGTGTTATTTTTCATTTGGCACTCTCTCAACCAGCGAGGTAGTCACCTGGAATGTATTTCAATTAACAGGTGTGCCATGTTAAAAGTTAATCTGTGGAATTTCTTTATGTGTTTGAGCCTATCACTTGTGTTGTGACAAGGTAGGGATGATATACAGAAGATAGCCCTATTGGTCCATATTATGGCAAGAACAGCTCAAATAAGCAAAGTGAAATGACAGTCCATCATTACTTTAAGACATGAAGATCAGTCGCAAAAAATGATCAAGCGCTATGATGAAATTGGCTCTCATGAGGACCGCCACAGGAATGGAAGACCCAGAGTTACCTCTGCTGAAGAGGATAAGTTCATTAGAGTTACCAGCCGCAGAAATTGCAGCCCAAATAAATTCTTCACAAAGTTCAAGTAGCAGACACATCTCAACATCAACTGTTCAGAGGAAACTCTGTGAATCAGGCCTTCATGGTCGAATTGCTGCAAAGAAACCACTACTAAAGGACATCAATAATAAGAAGACTTGCTTGGGCAAAGGAACATGAGCAATGGACGTTAGACTGGTGGAAATCTGTCCTTTTGAGATTTTTTTGTTCAAACTGCCATGTCTTTGTGAGACGCAGAGTAGGTGAAAGGATGATTTCCGCATGTGTGGTTCCCACCGTGAAGCATGGTGGAGGTGTGATGGTGTGGGGGTGCTTTGCTGGTGATACTGTCAGTGATATATTTAGAATTCAAGGAACACATAACCAGCATGGCTACCACAGCATTCTGCAGCGATACGCCATCCCATCTGGTGTGCCATTAGTGGGACTATCATTTGTTTTTCAACAGGACAATGACCCAACACACCTCCAGGCTGTGTAAGAGCTATTTGACCAATGAGGAGAGTGATGGAGTGCTACATCAGATGACCTGGCCTCCACAATCACCTGACCCAATTGAGATGGTTTGAGATCAGTTAGACTGCAGAGTGAAGGAAAAGCAGCCAACAAGTGCTCAGCATATGTGGGAACTCCTTCAAGACTGTTGTAAAAGCATTCCAGGTGAAGCTGGTTGAGAGAATGCCAAGATTGTGCAAATCTGTCATCAGGGAAAAGTGTGGCTACTTTGAAGAATCTAAAATCTAAAACAAGTTGTGATGTCTTCACTATTGTTCTACAATGTGGAAAATAGTACAAATAAAGAAAAACCCTTGAATGAGTAAGGGTGTCCAAACCTTTTATTGGTACTGTACATATGAACACACACACACACAAACGTACATGCACATGCAAACACAGGCATATGCACACACACATAGGAACACGCACACGCACGTACGAACTCAGGGACACACGCACACACTCACACGTACAAGCACTTACAAATACATCCAGGAGCACCAAACACTCACACACATGCTTCGAGTGTCCTCTTTCACGGAGTGACAGGTGTACATGGAAGGCACAATATGACTAGAGACCATGGTAACAATGGCTCGTCTCCGGGGAAACGCTTAGCCTTGCACGGGTCCGTCAGACATGAAAGAGACAATTTCAGGTGGCAGAAAATGGAGCTGAATGGATTTAAAGGAAACATTTGGGGTTCTGAGGCACTCAGCATCGCCGGCGGCAACGGCTTTGATAGGAAAATGGATTCTGATCCTTGATTATATACACCACAATCTGAAACAGCCAGAACACGGAAGCGACTTGAATTAAATGGTGAAGATACACTCACCAGGACCATTAGGTTGCCATTTTCATCTCTCCTCTCAGCACGAGACCAACAACTTCTCCCAAAACCAGGCAATGTCGAATATATCTAAAACAATTCAGTGATCAAGGTCTTTCACAGTAAGCAGGTGCTAGGAGTAGAGCTTTTATGGTACAGCCCAGTACTGACTCTGTAACAGCAGACATACCCTGCCAATATAAATGCAGTATTTTGTTGTTGGTGTATTTTCACCATCCAGCCTCCATTGTTTGTGTGTGTGTGTGTGTGTACAGCGCCCCATTATGTGTGTGTGCATGTGTGTGTTATCCTTGGGCCCTGGCCATGTCAATCAGCCCCCTGCAGAGCAACTGCCCTTCACGCTTCTGTTTATCTACTGCCGCTGAGGACTGGGACACCAGATAAGAGTACATCACACACGCACACACACACACACACACACACACACACACACACACACACACACACACACACACACACACACACACACACACACACACACACACACACACACACACACACACAGAAAACAGAGTTGTAATGACATGTTATCCTGCAGTTTAATTGACATGCATGTCTTCATCTCTCTAAGAGAACTGATCCTCTCCCTTCTCATATTCTGATTGAGCTCATTTAAGCTTGTGAGTGCAGTGATCACACTGTACCTGTTTCACATCAAATTAGCCACCCATTTGAATTCAAATGTCACATCCTAACACCAACTGAATAGCTCTGCCCCCCAACCTGCGAACTAATCGAGGAAGAGAATGAGGAAGTGAAAGAGCGGAGCAGCAGTGGACCTGTGAGCTGCACATGTCCAGGAGGGTCTTGGGGACAATTGAAATGGCTGAATGAAGCGTCGTGACAAGTCTTCATGGACAGCAAGCTAGCCCACCTGGCCCATGTGTGTGTGTTCTGTATGATGGGAGTATATTCATCAGCCTTTCCCCCTGGCACCACACGGCGCTCAGCACTGAAACACCAATACCTCGCTACTGATAAAGCCATGGACTCACAGACATGCATGCATTATCACAAACACGTTTGGGAGAATGTGTGCATGTGTGTGTTTGCGCGCGCAGGCTTGTGTGGTGTTGCAGTATACTACCAAGATGCCAATCTCTTTTGCCTGTCTTTTCCCCTTAAGTCCCAATTTCTCTACTGCCTGCAGTCAGAGATGGAGAGATAGCGGTAGAGAGAGAGAAAGAGGTAGGTAGAGAGAGAGAGAGAGAGGTAGAGAGAGAGAAAGAGGTAGGTAGAGAGAGAGAGAGAGAGAGAGGTAGAGAGAGAGTGAGAGAGAGGAAAAGGTTGATGCTATCAGCGTTATAAAGGCCACCAGGTCATTGTCACGTGTCACTCAGAGTAACACTACCTCTGATAAACCCAGGCAACCCCCCCCTGTCACCGTGGCGTTAGGTGTGTGGGTCCTGGATGCCAGCATCCTGACGAGGTATGAAATAAACCTCCTGCACTAGCCCCGATAAACATCTAAAACGGTTTCTGGTCCCCAGGGGCTAATGGGGAGACTGGGAGCTATCAAAATATCAAATGCGCGTGACAGCTTACAAGGACCCAGGTCTGTCAAACACTCGCCTTCAGAGTGTGATTTAACTTCCTGCGCCAAGCCTGCCCTGGCAGGCTGAGAAATTGATGTTTTGGGTCCCCCCCGTCTTTTGCACGGATGTAATACTTTAATGGACATATTTATTTAGACAAACAGAGACACCGGGCACAGGTTTTAATTAGGTAAACAGCTCGTTGGGTGGAATTGATGGCGATCCACTAATGAAGGTCGTCGCAGGCTAATAGCTGTGCTTCCCTATGTCTTGTGGAGCGGAAAAATCTCATGAAATAGAGTGAATTCAGCCATCTTTCCTCTTCCCCCCCCCTTTCTGTCTATTCTGTCATTTTTATTCTTTATCTCTGTTGTTTTCTCTCTCTTTCTTTTGTCCCATCCTCACTCTCGCTTGCTGCCTTCTCTTTCTTTCTTTCTTTCTTTCTTTCTTTCTTTCTTTCTTTCTTTCTTTCTTTCTTTCTTTCTTTCTTTCTTTCTTTCTTTCTTTCTTTCTTTCTTTCTCTCTCCCTTGCTCTCACTCCCTCTCCCGACAGGCCCGGCCCAGGATAGATGACTCTATCCTAGGCCGGGCCTGTCGCATTCTCAGTCGCTCTCTCTCTCTCTCTTTCATGGGCGGTGTGTGTTGGGAGTCCTTGCCGGTGCGTCTGAAGGACAGAAGGACAGAGTAGCGGTCGTGGAGCCGTGTCAGGTGTCTTCTCCGGGAAACACGTGGAGGTGACGTTTGTAACTAGCCGCCCGTCTGTCGTCTGAGGGGGCCATGTCTTCTGGCTGCTGTCAGTGGCACAGGCCTGAGTTATGATTATGATTTATCACTATGATTTATGATACCTACTGCTGTTTTGTTCCTTTCAGACTGAGTGCAGTGTAGGGAAGGTATGTGTGTGTGGGGAGTGAGAGTGTGTGTGTGTGTGTGTGTGTGTGTGTGAGGATACAAGAGTGCCTCTATGTCCATTCAGAAACACTATGAGTCACGGCATAAAGCACACAACAGAAAAAGTTTCTGGTTAGACTTACTGTTGCCTACTAACCAAAGTATTGTACAGTCTTAATGCCAAACTGAGGGACATTTTGTAAATATTCTCAAATCCTGTGTGTTGGGGTAAAACAGGCTGTCTGGACTAGTCAAGTCATTTAAGAACAAATTCTCATTTACAATGACGGCCTAGGAACGACCGATTTTTACCTTGTCAGCTCTGGGATTCGATCTAGCAACTGTTTGGTTACTGGCCCAACGCTCTAACCCCTAGGCTTCCTGCCGCCCAACAGGAGAGGGGATGTGGGGGAGAGGGGATGTGGGGGAGAGGGGATGAGGGGGAGGGCACTGGTTCACATCCACAGATAAACCCTCACTCAGGAGACAGAAAATAGAGCGGAACTGAATGTGTGTGTGTACATGTGTGTGCATGTGTGCATGTGCCTGTGTGTTCTCGTCCGTTGTGTGTCGGCGGGCAACCGTAGGGTGCATGTGACGCGTCTAGTGTGGTAGTGCCTAGGTAGAGGTAAGTTGCATGCCCGGCTACCACGGGCTTGCACACTCTCGCTTACAGCTCGCTGCCACCGGCGAGCCCTCGTGGTGAAGTCCCTTGTCGGTACAAAGCCTCTCCATGACTCCCGTCGGGCCTCCTCACGGCGGCACACGTTAACCGGTAGGGGATCTCGGAGCAGCAGTGGGCCCCAGAGATGCGTCTGTACAGGCCCACCTCTGTGTGGACACGTCCTGGCAGCCGTCAACCACTGCCCCGCTGCCTTGTGGGATAGTCTGGTACGACAAAGGCTAGGGGAGCACACCCTGAGAGAAAAGCAGCGTGCTGGCGGCGCGCGGTAGGCAGACGCCTACAGATCCAGCAGCCTCCTGCAGCTGTGGAAGATACTGGTCTTCCTGGGTTTCCCCCCTTGCATCCGGAATTCACCTTCCTGCACGCCAGCGGCACAGGACTATTATGGTTGCCAGCAGTTGGGACTTGAGTGGCAGCTGCTCTCGGCAGACCCCTGTGTGACTGAGTAGCCCTATTCAGGAGCCAGACTGCTCAGCTGGGGAGAGGCCTAGTAAAGGTGGCCACTCACTCCATCCTGGATAGGCTTCCTCACCTATCGGGGGTTCCATTCAGCGGTTGAAAAATGTTGAAGAAATGATTTCCTTTCAAACTGGCAACATAGAACATCAGAACTTTTTTGGACACTGACAATAATAGCGATAGACCCCATCGGAGAACAGCTTTCATTGCTGCAGAACTAAAGCACTACAACATTGACATTGCTTCCCTGAGTGAGACCAGGTTCCTGGATGAAGGGTCCCTGAAAGAGGAGGGAGAAAGCTACACCTTCTTCTGGGAAGGTTACCCTCTGGGTGGACAACATCAACACGGTGTAGGACTGGCTATTAAGAACAGCCTTTTACCCAGCCTCACCGAAACAACTGTCGGCATAAGTGAAAGACTCATGTCTCTCTGTATCCCCCTAGCCAAGATATATTATCCTACTCTTCTCAGTGCACACGCACCAACGTTACCATCTGAAAAGGAGTGATTCTACCAGTCATTAGATGAGGCCCTTCAACGCATCCCCAGGAATGACAAGATGTTTCTGCTGGGTGACTTCAACGCAAGGGTATGGAGAGAACAACAGGATATGGAGTGGAGTGCTGGGTAGGCATGGTGTTGGTCAGGTCAATGAGAACGGCATGCTAACTGCTAACTCTATGTGCCAAGCACAATCCCACTGTCACTAACACCTTGTACCAGCAGAAGTGAAAATATAAAACATCATGGATGCTCCCATGGTCCAAACACTGGCACCTGATCGACTACATCATAGTGAGATGTTCTGACACTAATGACATCCTGCTGACACATGCCACGAAGGGTGCAGAATGCTGGACAGATCACGTATGATACCGGCTAAACTCCAGGGGAGAATCCGTCCCCTCAAAGCCTGCAGAAGTCTAGTAAGAGGCGTCAGCTCTGTACCCGGCTTGAGAAAGCTGCAGTAAGGGACGGGTTCCGTCACTCTCTCGCTGAAAGGCTGAAAGGCTGAGGGAGACTCAGCCTCTTCTGAGCGCAGAGGACCCCATGGACAAGAAGTGGGCATCTATTAGCTCAGTGCTCTATCAAGCAGTGGCCCACTCCATTGGCTACAGAGGTAGGAAACATCAGGAGTGGTTCGATGAGAACTCTGACACCATCACAACCTTACTGGACAATATGCACAAAGCACACAGAGCTACTCTCAACAGCACCACGCCTGCTACCCTCCACCAGCAATGGCGTGCATCAGTCAAGGAAGTGCAAACAACCTTGTGTGCTCTGAAGAACAAATGGGGGATGATATCCAAACTTATATTGACAAAAACGACATGCACAATTTCTACAACTCAACTAAAGCTTTCTATGGCTATAGAAATTGCTCCATCACCCCACTGAAAACAGCTGATGGTCTGACTCCATTCAAGGCCTCAGCCATTCGCCAGTCTTCCAACAGGTGTTACCAGCTATCTGTTCCCTCAAGAACAACATCGCTCCTGGCACTGACAGCATCCCGGCAGAGATACTTAAGAAGGGAGGTTACACCAGTACATCACTGAGGTTACGGACCGGGAGATCATCCCCCAACAGTGGCGGGATGCAAACATTGTCACCATCTATAAGAACAAGGGTGACAAGTCCATCTGCGGCAGGAGTTTTGACGACAAGGTCCCTGCCAAGGTGATGCTACACAGGCTGCTGAAGAACATCACAGAGGAACTGCTGCCAGAGTCACAATGCGGCTTCAGAAAGAACAGGAGTAGAGTCGACATGATACTCACGGCACGGCAACTCCAGGAGAAGTGCTGTGAACAACAACATGAACTTTTCATGGCCTTTGTCGACCTCTCTAAGGCCTTCGACACAAATTTGTCAACATCTTTTGCCAGTTCCATGATAGGATGATGGCTTGGGTGGCCATAGGAGGGCAGGAGTCAGTGCCCTTAGGCATAAGCATCGCTGTGGGGCAGGGGTGTGTGCTGACACCTGTACCCTTTTTAACCTGGAAACCTACTCAAAATCAGGAGGCTCCAAGCAACCACTAAGGGGTTCTTGAGCTGAAGTATGCTGATGACTGTGCTCTTGTTGCCCACACTCCAGATGACCTTCAGTCAGTCCTTTCAACGGCTGTGAGGGTCCATAGCAGGATGGGAGTGTCTATCAACACCCCAAAGACAGAGGTAGTCTGCCAATGGAGATCCAGCCCTCCACCCACCATGCCTGTCTTCACCATTGAACATACATCACCGGCAATAGTCCCGTCCTTCAAATACCTGGGCAGCATCCTCTTGGAGGACTGCAGAATCAACCTCAAAATTCAAAATACAATTAAACAAGCATCAGCTGTCTTCGGGAAACTCAGACGCAGGGTTTTCCAAAACAGGGATCTTCACCTCCACACCAAAAATCGCTGTCTATTTGGTATTTTGGTATTTTATTAGGATCCCCATTAGCTGTTGCAAAAGCAGCAGCTACTCTTCCTGGGGTCAGCTCAAAGACAGCACTACATACATTTTTTAAAAGAACACGTAACCTACATATCAATGCATACACACAAATTATCTAGGCCAAATAGGGGAGAGGAGTAGTGCCGCGAGGTGTTGCTTCATCTGTTTTTGAAACCAGGTTTGCTGTTTCTTGAGCAATATGAGATGGAAGGAAGTTCCATGCAATTTGGGCTCTATATAATACTGTACACTTTCTTGAATTTGTTCTGGATTTGGGGACTGTGAAAAGACCCCTGGTGACATGTCTGGTGCGATAAGTGTGTGTGTCAGAGCTTTGTGTAAATTGACTGTGCAAACAATTTTGGACTTTCAACACATTCATGTTTCTTATATAAATAAGAAGTGATGCAGTCAGTCTCTCCTCAACTCTTAGCCAAGTGAGACTGGCATGCATAGTATTTAAATCAGCCCTCTTTGTTACAATGAAGACAAAACGTGCTGCTCTGTTTTTGGGCCAGCTGCCACTTAATTATGTCTTTCCTTGCAGCACTGGACCCAACGTCTGGACAATAATCAAGATTAGACAAAACTAGAGCCTGCAGAACTTGCTTTTAGGAGTGTGGTGTCAAAAAAGCAGAGCATCTCTTTATTACGGCCAGATCTCTCCCCATCTTTACAACCATTGAATCTATTTGTTTTGACCATGACAGTTTACAATCTAAAGTAACGCCAAGTAATTTAGTCTCCTCAACTTGTTCAAAGGCCACATCATTCATTACCAGATTCAGCTGAGGTCTAGAACTTAAGGAATGAGTTGTACCAAATCAAAATATCTTAATTTTAGAGATGTTCAGGACCAGCTTATTACTGGGCACCCATTCCAAAACAGACTGCAACTCTTTGTTAAGGGTTTCAGTGACTTCATTAGCTGTGGTTGCTGAATGCGTCTATGGTTGAATCATCAGACACACATGCTTTTTTTAATGCTAGTGGCAGGTCATTAGTAAAAACAGAGAGCCTAGAGAGCTGCCCTGCGGTACACCACTCTTTACATGTTTGACATTAGAGAAGCTTCCATTAAAGAAAACCCTTAGAATTAAATTAGATAGATAGCTCTGAATCCACAATATGGCAGAGGTTGAAAAGCCATAACACAAGTTTTATACCATACAGGTTATGGTCAGGTTATGGTCAATAACATCAAAGGCTGCACTGAAATCTAACAGTACAGCTCCCACAATCTTCTTATTCATTTGTTTCAAACAATCATCAGTCATTTGCGTCAGTGCTGTAGATGTTGAGCGCCCTTCTCCATAAGCATGCTGAAAGTCTGTTGTTAATTTGTTTACAGATAAATACCATTGTATTTGGTCAAACACTATTTTTTTCCAACAGTTTACTAAGAGCTGGCTGCAAGCTTAGAGTTCTGCTGTTAGAACCAGTAACTGCTGCTTTACCACACTTGGGTAGCGGAATTACTTTGGCTTCCCTCCAGGCCTGAGGACAAAGCCTTTCTTCTTGGCACAGATTAGAACTATGACAGATAGGAGTGGCTTTAGAGTCAGCTACCATCCCTAGTAGCTTTCCATCTAAGTTGTCAATGCCAGGAGGTTTGTCATTATTGATCGATAATAATAATTTTTCCACCTCTCCCACACAAACTTTACAAAATTCAAACTTGCAATGCTTTTCTTTCATTATTTGTTTTTCCATGCATGCTCACTGTTCGTTGTTGGCATTTCCTGCTTAAGTTTGCCCACTTTGCCAATTAAATAATCATGAAAATAATTGGCAACATCAAATAGTTTTGTGATGAATAAGCCATCTGATTCGATGAAAGATGGAGTTGAATTTGTCTTTCTGCCCATAATTTCATTTAAAGTACTCCAAAGTTCTTTTCCCATCATTCTTTATATCATCGATCTTGGCTTCATAATACAGTTTATTCTTCTTTGTGTTGAGTTTAGTCACATCACTTCTCAGTTTGCAGTAAGTCAGCCAGTCAGATGTCCAGCCAGACTTATCAGCTGCTCCTTTTTGCCCCCATCTCTTTCAACCATACAGTTGTTCAATTCCTCATCAATCCATGGAGCCTTAACAGTTCTAACAGTCAGTTTGTTAACAGGTGCATGTTTATCAATAATTGGAAGGAGCAATTTCCTAAATTCATCAAGTGCAGCGTCTGGATGCTCCTCATTTCAGTCGCTTTGGTGCATTTCTTAGATCAAAAGTACAATTCTTGATACTACTTGTACAAATTCCAAATCATCTAGTCACTTGTGCACATCATTAAAGAAATTTCTTATTCCTTTGAACAAATTGCAATTGATAATGTACAAGTGTCAGCTTTTTTCCACATTATCAATTGTTCATGTCATGTTGATCAAAATATAGTAGATGGTTCTCTGTTGAATAGTCTTACCCCTAAAAACATCTAGGCATTAGTTCCTTGCATAAGCCATTACATGCAAAATTGTTTAACTATTTGTCATAAACTGTCAAGCATAGTTTTACACATTTCTATTAGACCTTTTGTACAAAAACGTGAATTGATGAATCGTGCAGGTGAAGTTGACCCTCACTCATGAAGGAATGTAAAGTGTTAGTTCAACCAACAATCAACCAGTTGTCTAAATTGCTCAAAGGTGCATCTCATGAAGAATCAATTGGCAAGCATATATAGACAGACCACAACACAGAGTTGCAATTTTCCAATAATGGATGGACCAGGAAACGAACAGGGTCAACAGCCAAGAGTAGGAAGAAGAGGAGCAAGGATGCGTGGTGGGAGGCAAAACAGAGGAAGAGGCAGAAGAGGACATAGGCGCATATCTGATGACATATGGGCCACTATTGTAGACCATGTTGTCAATCATGGCCTTACAATGGCTGAGGCGGGTCGAAGGGTGCAGCCGAATATTGGGAGATCAACCGTGTCCTCAATAGTTCAAACGTTTCGAAGAGAGAACAGGTATGTCCACCAACGTACAGTGCACTGTTACTGTATATAAGCAGTATACTGTATACTTCCTACAATGCTTCATATTACAGTAGTCCACTTGTATTTCACAGCATACAGAAATATACTCTATACAGATATATACTGCACCTTACATGCACCCACCTGTATGTTTTACAGTAAAATGTGTGTTCGCATAGTTTTTGTGTGCGATGCATCACTGCATTTTTCCCCACATAGGACTGCAAGATTACCTCAAACCGGTGGCAGAGGACGCCTTTTTCACACCTCAACAGGAGGAGGCTATTTGCACCATGGGGTGAGCAAACAATGCCATGAGACTCAGGGAAATACAAAGGACCATTATAGAAGACAACGATGTCTTTGAAAAATCCATACGGTTAGCATCTCAACCATCGACAGGGTGCTGCATAGAAACCAGATGAGTATGAAACAGCTGTACCGGGTACCATTCCAAAGGAATGAGGACAGAGTTAAGGAGCTACGGTACCAGTATGTACAGGTAAAAGATATATCTATGTAACTACTTTACAGCAACATTTCATAGTGATACATAGTACAGTAAGCATAAACTGCACACATTTCCATTGCTGTGGAAGGAACATGCAATATATGTACATTTTATGTCACTCTTCCTTACCAAAACAAATTCAACTGTGTGTTCTGGGATATAGCGTATAATGGAGTTGGAATCAAGTGAACCCTCTCACAACTTTGTGTACGTGGATGAGGCTGGCTTCAACCTGACCAAATGCAGAAGGCGGGGTCGGAATATCATCGGTCACAGAGCTACTGTGGATTTGCCAGGCCAACTGGGAGGAAATATCACCATGTGTGCTGCTATTTCGGAGCATGGTGTCCTAACCCATATCCCCCTTATAGGGCCATACAACACCCAGCATCTACTCAACGTTTTAGAGACTCTCTACAGGGCTCTCATCCCTGATGATGAGAGGGGTCTGTTTAGAGAGGATTTGCCAAAGTATGTGGTCATTTGTGATAATGTGAGTTTCCATCGATCAAACATCATAAGGCAATGGTTTGTGACCCACCCGAGGATGCTCATAGAATTCCTCCCACCTTATTCACCATTCCTTAACCCAATTGAGGAGTTCTTTTCAGCATGGAGGTGGAAGGTGTATAATCGTCAGCCACACACACAGATGACCCTGCTGACTGCAATGGATGCAGCATGTGAGGACACCACAGTAGACGCCTGCAGAGGATGGATAAGGCATTCCAAAAGATTCTTTCCACGTTGCATTGGAAGGGAAAATATCCGGTGTGATGTGGATGAGAATATGTGGGCTGACAGACAGGAACGTCTGGATGTGTAGAGACAGCACAACAGTGCTGCGGGCAAAGTTGTGCCTTAGGGGTGGTTTCCTGTGTTTCTTTCTAATTTCGTTTTTTTTTCCTTTGTGCCCCTTGGGTTGTCCAGTCTCTTTCAATCAATAACCCACATACAGTAATATGTAAATAGTACTGTTGAAATTGATATATGCCATAGAAGTGCAGCCTTGTGCATTTTCAATACAGTAACTGTCATCCAAACTGTAGCCTGAGTTTACATCAGGTAATACTGTCAAAGTACACAGTTACATTGACAACATGCCTAAACATTTTGACGACCTTGTTCGTGAACAATGACTCAATTATGACTTATCATTCTGATGACACTGACATGATCATTGGCATGAATATTTACTTTTGAGAGATGTACTCAGGATTTTTAGTGACTGACTAGCTTTAGAAACATATCTATTGTATATTGCAGTTTGTACAAATTGTTCTGAGAAATGGTCTTATTATTTTGCACATGTTAGGGATGATGTGAAAAATGCACTAAAGTGACTGAGGAAAAACTGTAATCACATCAGATCAACAAATATTTTTAACATCATCCACATAAGAGTCACAGCAAAATATTTTGTATGATCTCTTATACACTATTTTAGACCCAGCTGTTGGAACTTTGGCTTTCCTGAATATAGCTACTATACTGTGATCACTGCATCCAATGGGTACGGATACAGCTTTAGAACAAAGTTCTACGGTATTAGTAAAAATGTGATCGATACATGTGGATGATCTTGTTCCTGTAGTGTTTGTAAACACCCTGGTAGGATGATTAACAACCTGAACCAGATTACAGACACTAGTTACAGTAAGAAGCTTCCTCTTGAGCGGACAGCTTGATGAAAACCAGTCAATACTCAAGTCCCCAAGAAAGTAGACCTCTCTGTCACATACACTATCAAGCATTTCACACATATACTTTAGATACTGACTGTTAGCACCTGGTGGCCTATAGCAACCCCCAAAAAGAAAAGGCTTTAGATGTGCCAAGTGAACCTGCAACCACAACACTTCAATAACACATGACATAAGATCTTCTCTAAGCATTACAGAGGTATGGTTCTAAATATACTGCTCAAAAAAATAAAGGGAACACTTAAACAACACAATGTAACTCCAAGTCAATCACACTTCTGTGAAATCAAACTGTCCACTTAGGAAGCAACACTGATTGACAATACATTTCACATGCTGTTGTTCAAATGGAATAGACAACAGGTGGAAATTATAGGCAATTAGCAAGACACCCCCAATAAAGGAGTGGTTCTGCAGGTGGTGACCACAGACCACTTCTCAGTTTCTATGCTTCCTGGCTGATGTTTTGGTCACTTTTGAATGCTGGTGGTGCTTTCACTCTAGTGGTAGCATGAGACGGAGTCTACAACCCACACAAGTGGCTCAGGCAGTGCAGCTCATCCAGGATGGCACATCAATGCAAGCTGTGGAGGGAAGGTTTGCTGTGTCTGTCAGTGTAGTGTCCAGAGCATAGAGGCGCTACCAGGAGACAGGCCAGTACATCAGGAGACGTGGAGGAGACCGTAGGAGGGCAACAACCCACCAGCAGGACCGCTACAACCGCCTTTGTGCAAGGAGGAGCAGGAGGAGCACTGCCAGAGCCCTGCAAAATGACCTCCAGCAGGCCACAAATGTGCATGTGTCTTCTCAAACGGTCAGAAACAGACTGCATGAGGGTGGTATGAGGGCCCGACGTCCACAGGTGGGGGTTGTGCTTACAGCCCAACACCGTGCAGGACGTTTGGCATTTGCCAGAGAACACCAAGATTGACAAATTCACCACTGGCGCCCTGTGCTCTTCACAGATGAAAGCAGGTTCACACTGAGCACATGTGACAGACGTGACAGAGTCTGGAGATATCGTGGAGAACGTTCTGCTGCCTGCAACATCCTCCAGCATGACCGGTTTGCCAGTGGGTCAGTCATGGTGTGGGGTGGCATTTCTTTGGGGGGCCGCACAGCCCTCCATGTGCTCGCCAGAGGTAGCCTGACTGCCATTAGGTAACGAGATGAGATCCTCAGACCCCTTGTGAGACCATATGCTGGTGCGGTTGGCCCTGGGTTCCTCCTAATGCAAGACAATGCTAGACCTCATGTGGCTGGAGTGTGTCAGCAGTTCCTGCAAGAGGAAGGCATTGATGCTATGGACTGGCCCGCCCGTTCCCCAGACCTGAATCCAATTGAGCACATCTGGGACATCATGTCTCGCTCCATCCACAGACTGTCCAGGAGTTGGCAGATGCTTTAGTCCAGGTCTGGGAGGAGATCCCTCAGGAGACCATCCGCCACCTCATCAGGAGCATGCCCAGGCGTTGTCGGGAGGTCATACAGGCACGTGGATGCCACACACACTACTGAGCCTCATTTTGACATGTTTTAAGGACATCACATCAAAGTTGGATCAGCCTGTAGTGTGGTTTTCCACTTCAATTGTGAGTGTGACTCCAAATCCAGACCTCCATGGGTTGATCAATTTGATTTCCATTGATAATTTTTGTGTGATTTTGTTGTCAGCACATTCAACTATGTAAAGAAAAAGGTATTTAATAAGAATATTTAATTCATTCAGATCTAGGATGTGTTATTTTAGTGTTCCCTTTATTTTTTTGAGCAGTGTATATACAGCAACACCTCCCCCATCAGCATTTCTGTCTCTTCTATAGATGTTACGTTATATCCTTGTATTGCTACAGCTGTATCATCTAATGAATTATCTAAATGAGTCTCAGAAATGGCCAATATATGAATGTTATCTGATGTTGTCAAGTTATTGATTTCATTAACCTTATTTCTTAGGCTACATATATTTATATGGGCTATTTTTAGCACTTTGCTGGCTCATCAGAGATAGACAATAATACTGAAAAGAGCAGACAAAGCAAGAGAAAAAAATAAATATATTTATACATTCAGCAGTACATTAATCAATTGGTGTGTGTGTGTGTGTGTCAGGGGTTGAAGCTAAGTCTATCAAGCCATCTGCATCCCCACTCTTCTTTACAGCTGTGAAGCCTGGGTCACTTACAGTCGCCACAACAAGCAGCTTGAGCCATTCTACATCCAGGGAATCAGCTGGTGCGACGTGTGCCTCATACAGAAATACTTGCTAAGACCAACTGTAAGAGTATGGAGGCCATGGTCACCCAACACCAACTGTAAGAGTATGGAGGCCATGGTCACCCAACACCAACTGTAAGAGTATGGAGGCCATGGTCACCCAACACCAACTGTAAGAGTACGGAGGCCGTGGTCACCCAACACCAACTGTAAGAGTATGGAGGCCGTGGTCACCCAACACCTACTGTAAGAGTATGGAGGTCATGTTCACCCAACACCAACTGTAAGAGTATGGAGGCCATGGTCACCCAACACCAACTGTAAGAGTATGGAGGCCATGGTCACCCAACTCCAACTGTAAGAGTATGGAGGCCATGGTCACCCCACAACAACTGTAAGAGTATGGAGGCCATGGTCACCCAACACCAACTGTAAGAGTATGGAGGCCATGGTCACCCAACACCAACTGTAAGAGTATTGAGGCCATGGGCAACCAACACTAACTGCGCTGGCTTGGGCATGGCATTAGAATGTCTCAGGAGCGCTTGCAGCGGAAGATCCTGTATGGCCAGCTACATCTTGGCCGGTGGTCTGCAGAGGGGGCCAGCTACATCTTGTCCGGAGGTCTGCATGCGTGTGAGGATACAAGAGTGCCTCTATGTCCATCCAGAAACACGATGAGTCACGGCATAAAGCTCACAACAGATACACAAGATAAAGTGTCTGGTTAGACTTACTGTCGCCTGCTAACCAAAGTATTGTAAAGTCTTAATGCCAAACTGAGGGACATAGGGGATATTTTGTAAATGTCCTCAAATCCTGCGCCAGCCCATGTCACTGCGTGTTGGGGTGCAGTGAAACAGGCTGTCTGGAAGCCCATGGGGAGAGGGGATGTGGGAGAGGGCACTGGTTCGCATCCACAGATTAACCCTCACTCAGAAGACAGAGAATAGAGCGGAACTGAATGTGTGTGTGCTTGTGTGAGTGGTCGCGCCTGTGTCTGCATGTCCATCAATGCACGTGTGAGAGAGAAAGAGAAACAGAAAGAGGGAGAGAATAAGCCTCCTCTCCACACGTCCTCGTCCCGATTCTCAGCGTGTGGCACAAAGCAGCCCATTTCATGTTTCCAGTGCAGTGGACATGCCCAGAAACAACAAACCCTTCAAATACCTCATCTACCTCCCCTCGCCCCCTTCGCAGCCACCCCTAATCTTCCACCACATTGCCAAAATAAAGGGAGAGGGATGGGGGAAAGCCCCACCCTCAAACTCTCAGTGCCGTCACACAACAGAGCCACAACACAACCCCTCTCCCAGTGGCCTGGTAGATAGACAGACAGACAGCCATTGTCTCTGTGTGAAGGTCGTGGATGCTGGAAGCACCACAGAAATAGATTCTGTAGCCACTCAGACCCAAAGCATGAGAGACCTGCTGCTCTTCGCCAGTGCTGAACGAGCCTAATCAGCTCCAGTGACATGGTGAGAGGAGAGGACTATTAGAATATCTTTCTGGTACAGAGGAATGCGGCGGAGAACAGGACGACGAAGACAAAGGCCTACAACACAGAGCCGTTGGGATCAGAAGTGAGTGAGTAGTACGGCTTTTGACAGGAGCCGCTTACCTCCTGTCTCACACACCTCAGATAGACAGAGAGAAACAGAGAGGGATGGGATATAGAGAGAGATAACAAAACAGGGAGTGCAACACTCAGAGAGAGAGGCTGGGAGATGAGGAAAGAGAGACCCCGGGGAAAGGGGGCATGGAATAGAAAAAGAGAGAGAGAGTGAGAGCATTCAAGAGGGTCTGCTATAAGGATGGAGAAAGAGCAAATAAAAAAGAGAGGGAGGGAGGGAGGGTTTGGCACTGAGCTGGGTAATGGAGGGTTTATTATTCTCAGTAGCACAATCAAACGTTGGCCCTCTGAACAGAGAGAGAAGAAGAGCTGGCGAATCATCCCGGGGGCTTTCTCTCTCCCTTTCCCTCTCTCGCTCTCTCTTTCCCTCTTTCCCTCTCTCTTTCCTTCTCTGGCTCCTACCCTCCGCCTTTCCTTCCTGCGGTGTATGAGTGCTATCCATCTGTCAGCTGTCAGTGCCAGTGAGAGATATACAGAGCTGTCACTTCTCGTCAGGCCGCGTTTTGGGAGGCCCTTTTGCAGCTGCTGCGCTGCAAATACTCTCCCTATGGCAGCCAGGACCCGAGTGAAGCTATTAGAACACACGCGCACCAACTCGCTCGGGTACGGCGAATGCACGCGGGCACGCACAAACACACACAAGCGCACACACGTACACACTGTGTACACACTGTGGATAAGGTGACAAAGTGGACAGGAAGTGCCAATAAAATATTGTGTGTATTCTGGGCCCTGTGCAGATTGAAACTGCGTGTGCTCGTGTGCGTGTATGTTCCAGCACAATGGCATCTCATCAGAGTCTGGCTTTTTGGGGGGGGGGGACAGACGGGTAAAGACAGGAGGGGTGTGGTACCAAGGGGTGCAGCAAAGAACGAAGCAGAGGGGGGGGGGGGGCATCAGGAGCAATTAGACACATTGATTGCAGGCCTTGGATGACACTGCACACAGACTGGGTAGTACACAAGTAGACTCCTACGACAGAACAAGAGAAAGGGGAGGTATGTCTATATGTGTAATGTTTACTAGATTTGATAGTTTGCCTGCTGGATCTTCGTGGTTTTGGCTCATCGTCATGGAGGCTGTTTCTGGGCGGAAAGAAACAAGACCCGGCCAATTAGCACGACATCATGTCAGCTTGTTCGGTAATCCTGATACAGTGTCAATCCCACACATGCAGATAGGGAGCGAAAGGGAGGGAGGGAGAAAGAGTGAGAGAGAGAAAGAGCTACTGTATACATATATAAAGAGAAACGTTTAAAGATAGAGAGAGAGATACATGGCGAGAGAGAGAGATGAGCAGGGAGAGTGAGAGGAATGGCTGAGATCTCCGGAGAGACAGATAAATCCATGTCATCGGCATGGGGACATTGTGTATGCGACGGGTGAGATGTTAACATTCCCCGCCATCCCAGGCACTCCGCGGGGACAAGAAAGGAGCAAGGCCTGCTGGGGGATCTGTTTAGATGATCAAACATGCCAGGAACTCACTGGGCTGGACCTAGGTATTCTCCAACACACAAAGATGGGCAGACCACCATTGAGATACACCATAGACATAGGCCTAGATTCATAAAATGTTTATGCACTGCTTATGAATTTGGTATGTATGTGTTATGAATGTGCCCTTATCGGTACCCTTCGCATAAAATGTTACCAATAAAGTGTCACTTTACTTTGGGTCTCACTTTCTTAATTCGTCTTTTCTTATGGCGTTGTCTCAGCATACAGTCGACTGAGAAACGTACACGCGTGCCGACACATACACACCCCTCCTCTACCTCTCCAAGCCATCATTGGCAGTAATTCAGTGACGCCTGTGACTGCCAGTACTGCGGATTTGCTACTGGAGCGAGCACTGGGTTGATTACCCTGATGTATGCACACCGAGACACTTGACAATCTCTCAGCATTTACATATGCAGCCTCAGCACTCCGCGCTAC